>NC_089805.1:7920864-8220864 GCF_029633855.1 Hoplias malabaricus | reverse complement strand
GGACCAGAGAGGACAAGGATAACCCAAGTTGTTATCAACGCTCCGTTCAGAAGCCTGCATCACTGATGGTATGGGGTTGCATGAGTGCTTGTGGCATGGGCAGCTTGTATGTCTGGAAAGGCACCATTAATGCAGAGAACTATGTTCAGGTTCTAGAACAACATATGCTCCCATCTAGACGTCATCTCTTTCAGGGAAGACCCTGCATTTTTCAACAAGATAATGACAGACCACATTCTGCAGCAATCACAACATCACGGCTACGTAGGAGAAGGATCCGGTTCCTGAAATGGCCAGTCTGCAGTCCAGATCTTTCACCTATAGAGAACATCTGGTGCATCATAAAGAGGAAGGTGCGACAAAGAAGGCCCAAGACGATTGAACAGTTGGAGGCCTATATTAGACGTGAATGGGAGAGCATTCCTATTTCTAAACTTGAGAAACTGGTCTTCTCTGTCCCCAGACTTGTCCCAACTGGCCTTTGTTGACACCATGAAATTTTTAAACAACATATTTTTCCCTTAAAATGATACATTCTCTCAGTTTAAACTTTTGATCTGTGATTTGTGTTTTATTTGAAATAAAATATTAGATGTTGGCACCTCCACATCATTGCATTCAGTTTTTATTCACAATTTGTTTAGTGTCCCAACTTTTTTGGAATCCGGTTTGTACACTCTTTAGTGCTATATTTTACAGGATGATTTTGAATGATTTTATTTGTACATTTGTACTTGTAAATGATACTACTTTTGGATAATGATTGTCTTTCAGTCTTCTGTGTTAACACAGACGTCAGTGCAAACGAATTTCATGACGCTCTGAACCTGTAAAGGAGCTTTTTGTATTTACAATAGCTCTGTTTGGCCGAAATAGTCCACACACTCTGCATAACACAGCCCTCCTCAGAAGAATATACACCCATGGGTCCAGGATCTGGTTCCAAGAGGCCATTCTCAAAGCCATCAACAGATGTTGCTCATACTGCTCATCCAGCTTGGCACTGCCTCTGGAGAACTGTCTCACTGATATTGAAATGTATATCTAAGTAAGAAAAAAAGAAAAACATATTAGAAAAACAATTTAATTTGGTGTAATGTTACAAAAACACACACACGTGTGTATATATATATATCTTAGACAGAAACCAAATGTAAAACCCCCAAGGTAAAACAAGGTGTCATGCATCAGGCAGCATATCAGTAACCATTGTCTTAACAAACATTTTGTGAGGTAGCTTTAAAAATCATTTGTATGCTTTGGTCGTCTGGTTCCTATCTGCACCTTAATCAACAATTTAAAATCTGGAAGTCTCGCCAGAGCAGCAAGCAACTCTGAATGACTTGTTTGTGTCACAAAAGTTTAATTATTAAAATTCCCCTATAAGCTTTTGTTGTAGTAATTTCTACATCAGTGAACTTAGCAACAATCAGTTGCTGTTTTGCAGCTGTTCATGATTTGAGTTTTAAGCAGCTGTATTATATTTTGCACATGATAAGACA
Source organism: Hoplias malabaricus (assembly GCF_029633855.1). Classification (NCBI taxonomy): domain Eukaryota; kingdom Metazoa; phylum Chordata; class Actinopteri; order Characiformes; family Erythrinidae; genus Hoplias; species Hoplias malabaricus. The sequence goes on along the minus strand of NC_089805.1, from coordinate 8,219,362 downwards.
GTAGCCTTATAATTTTCTCACAGATTTTGTTTTGCCCCGAGGGGTATTCAGCATTAGTATTCAGTAAGGATGCACTCACAAGAAAGGGACTCCAGCAGACACAGGAAACCACATTTATCACTGCTAGTTGAACCATCATCTCCATGTCCAGTGAATTCAGAGGAGAGGATGATCTGTGCCTCCTGGACGCAGTCGACTTAAGGCTTTGGTTTCTAAACCTGGCTTGCAGTAATGTTAGCCCACTCACAGTGTTACAGAGCATAGAGACAGCCAATGCTACCAGGCCCAGGCTTGAGAAAGCCAAAGCCAAACTCACATCAGCCATGGAGAGTGGACCCCAAACAGGAAGGAAGCACCAGGTGCCAGGAAACTGGACTTTGTAATTACCCAGGCCCAGTAGGGGCAGAGCCGCTAAAGCACAGGCCACAGTGAAGAGCAGGAGAACAGAGAAGCGTACGTGAGCTGTGGTGACAACCACAGAGTGCTGCAGGGACAGGGTGATCCCTACACATCGTTCCACAGCCATGGCACAGCCCAGCAACAGAGGACTTAGGCCAAAAAACACCATGCAGGCCCCGAAGAGTTTACAGAAGGCTCGAGGAGGCTCAATGGCTCTAGCTGCTGCCCTTTGCTTTCTGACCATTCCAAGATGCATGTACAGACCAAAGGAACCAGTGACCAAATGACCAGCCAGATCTGTCAGGAGCAGCGCCACTGCTAACAACAGAAACGGAGTCTTAGCTCTGCGCTGGCAGCGGGTGTAAGATTTAGAAAGGATGGCCAGGGCTATGAGGTTGGAGATGGCTCCTAAAGTCATGGTAAAGTAGGACAGTCCATAACTCGTTGTGCTGTGAGGAGAAGCAGCTGTTGAGTTTGGGTTAGACTCCCAAGGGTGGGGGGAGGAGATGTTTAAGTCTGAAGAGTGCTGACAAATGGTGGGAAAGGAGGAAGGAAACACAATATCCATGCTGAAATGGTGGCACTGGATGATGGTTTGTCAGATGTGCATCATCTGGAAAAAAAGAAACAGAGGGATGCACTGAAAGTTTACTGATGTAAGGTGCATTACTTTTATGCCAAACAAATTAAATTTCATAAATGGCAGATGCTCTTATCCAGGGCAAGATACAATTACATAGACCTGCCCAAGGACTATTACTGGGTATAGTGTGCTTACCCAATCGTGGTGCTATTATATTAATAATATATTATTATAATGCTATTAATAGTGATGCTATTAGCCACTGTTATACTATATTAGGCTAGTAGTTTGATAAGTCTGGCTCCAATATGTGTATAATATGTGTACACTATCTAATTAAATATTAAATAAATAAGCAGTGCTGCTCTCCTATGCTAAATGCAAAATATTTCTTTCCTCACTCATTCCATTTGTGAAGAGAAGAAAATTTGACAGACTTCCCCTCTTCTGGAAAGACACGGACCACGGACAGAAATTCATGCCAAACTGAAAAGCCATTACTAGGGTGGAAAAACACATCACATTACTTTTCAGCATGACATTTGGGGTGCATCCCAAAATGAGAAGCAAAACCTCTTATTCCATTGTTTTCATGTCCCCTGACCTGTAAACATTCACATTTAGTTTTGCATTTTTACTGCTGACATTTTTAGAGTTGAATGCAGTTGCTTGCATTTCCAGGTGTTTTCAATTCAGTTCTGAGACAATGTCCTATTTTAATTGCAAATCTTTCTGTTTTTCCTTTTTGCATAAGTGATGTAAAATCAAGGTAATGGGTCATTTATTTTTCATTTTCAGTGTTTTCTGCATATGTGCCTTGCACCAGTTATTGGATTTCCAACATAGTGGTTCAAAAAGCCAAGTTTGCACATATTTTCTGCTTTCTCCAAACATAATTATTCAGCCAACACATTAAGATTGTACTTTTGGCTGTACTGTTGGCCATAAAACATTTATTGCTTAAATAAAACAGTAGTAGCAGCTACCTTTAAGAATTTCTGTATACATTTGTCTAGGTTATAGACACTTAAATTTCCAACTATAATAAAATGTAATGTACAGCAATAATTGCTGACTGTTCACTGGGTCTTGACTGGATGAAATACTTGAAGATTAGGTACAGTTCTTGTAAAAAGATATATATACAATAAAGATATTGAGAACTGTCATTAAAAAAGCAATATACCTACAGCATATATTCAATCAGCCAATCAACCTTTGTGTGTGTGACTAGCTGTGAAGTACAGCTAAACGTTTTGATTACAGTTTTAGTGTTACAGGTAAGAGGATGCACCATGTACATTCTTTCTTTCCTTTTCTGTTCTAAGTGTTAAGTGTCCAGCTGCTCCTTACAGCAGTATTCTCCCCATACTAAGTCAGGCACTTTGCTTGTCACTCTTTTCTGATAGTCATATGCACTGTAATAGAACATGAAGATAGCTGGATAGTGAGAGTCATACTTTCCTAAATTGAAATCTAAATCCATCTTTGTCTAGACAATCTATTTATTATGAAAAGCTGGCTTGTTCTAAGATTAGAGTACATGTCCAGAGACAAAGGCTAGAGATATTGTGTTGCGCCATTACATGGTTTATTTGGAGGCCTTTCCTGTTAATCTCTCTTGGTTAGAAATTTGGCTAAAACAACAATTCAGGAAAATCGTTACCCTTGGAAAATTACCCTTGGCCCAATACCATTACCCTTGGCCCAATAATTGAGCCAAAATATAAACTAGAATGGTATTTTGATGTGTTGAAGTGCAGAGATAAATACAGGCCAATGAGGTAAACAGTACCCAAAGAATATATATATATCAATATATCAAACCATTTAAAATGTATTTTTAGAGAATAAATTTAAAGACACAATTTTTGTATTAAATTAGTGTTATCAACAAAATGATGCTAAAATTCTGACAATCTTAAGGAATTCCACCTTATAAGAATGAATACTAGCTAGTCTGTGTCCTCAAAATATGACCAAATCCCTGAATCTGGAATAATATAATAATAATAAGTAAATGTATAATAATAAGTTAAAAAATGTATTTTGTTCTTTTTGTAAGCAAATATGGATATTTTCTTAATTTAACTCAAGTATATAACTCAACAAATATTTTGGTAGTCTGCTGGATCTTATTTTATTGTTCCTATATCAACAGTATCCAGAGAGAAAATGAGATTTGCTCTGTTGGGTAGTTTTCAAATTGTTTTTGGCAAAATAAAATCTTATGTTATGAACGGTTTTTATATGTTGGAACACAAATTTGGAAAATGTAATTAGCATCTCGTTTTGTTCCTTGACAATGGTGTGTTGGCCTTCATTGTAGTAAATAAATTACACATTCAAAGGCAGGACAGGCAGCGGGAGAAAGGGAGCTTAGAGAAGCCAACAAAGTAAACTTTAGTTGAAGTCACTAGATCCAAGAACACTTGGGCACTTGCTGATTTGGCCTAACATACGAACTTTGCTGTAGTGTGCCTTAATGGTTCTTTCTAGTCTTTTGGAGGAATTAATGTGTTGCAGGAAAAACAGTGATTTTCTAAATTTTTTACATCACAATGAGTTAGTGAAGGTTTGTATGCTACATAGATGTTCTACTTCACTGTAATTATTAATATTAATAAAAGTATATCACATTTGTATAGGGCATTTCAAGGTCCCAGACATGCTTATAGAACACATTAATTCAAACAAGCACCTTGAGCATGAGACAACCAAAAAATTAGCAAATAGTTAAGTACATAAATAACAAAGGGAGGAATTTTTAGTTATATATTTTATACTTTATACAATGGTAAATTCTAATACAATTATTAAAATGTGATTATCAATTAAATCAATTAAATATCAATTGAATTAGAATGGAATATGAATTAAGTTTATAGTTTTAGGACAGTGGTAGGGTATAAACAGAGGCAGAAATATTGATGGTTTGATGCATGATGGGAGAGTGAGTCTGGAAAAAGCTTGGTCAACAAAGATGTGGAGATTAATAGAGGGAAAGGTGAGCAGGCATGAAGAAGAAGACCTGAGAGAGGTTTAAAAGATTGAAGAAGGTCAGACAGGTAGGAAGGGGCATGATTATTATAAGAGCTTTTAATGAGAGCAGATTTTTAAACTGAATGTGGTATTCTATGGGGAGCCCGAGAAGATCTTGGATAACAGGTGTACTGTTGATGTGAGTGGGTGTGAGTGAGAAGACGAGCAGCACAATTCTGAACTATTGGCTGTGTTGGCAGTAATGACGAGCTACTGCCTACAAAAAGAGAGTAGCAGTAGTCAAAGTAGGTAGAGATGAAAGCGTGGATAAGAGTTTTAGCAGCAGGCTTGGAGAGAGATGGTTGAATTTTTGCTATCCTATTGAGGTAGAAGAAAGTAGTTTTAACAAAGGAACATACATGAGGATCAGGTTTTAAAGTAGGGTCATCGATGTCTAACTGATTTGCTTATAACTTGCAAGTTTACATAATTTTCCACAGTCATAATATACTTAAATCTACAGTATGTTATAAATATATAAATACAACAAACCATAAACTCTACATTGTTTCATTGGGACACATGGGTATTATGATATTATTAGGTGTAAAAGTAGCATAATGCTTCCTTATCGTGTTGAAAATGTCATGTTTATGAAATGAGAGCACATGTACACCCCCATAATGTAAGTGTTACTAGCAAGAAGCTAATTATACTTTTAGTTGTACTTAGATGTCACTAAGCGGTTAATGATTTTATTTTTAGATGAAACAGTATGAACACTCTAGGTTAAATGTGATTTATGCATTGCTGTTTATTACATCAGCAAAGTCATATGAAGATGTAGTCAAGGACTCTCAATGATGTGCATAACAAGACGAACCTAGTCAAGTATGCTTTTTCCAGTGACAAAATTAAGTGAGACTTGGGACAACACACAAACACAACTCCTTAATGTTTTTGCATTCTGGATTAATTTGGGGTTTTGACTGAATATTATAATGGTCTTGTCTTTTGTTTGCTTCTTAAATATTAATGTGTTTTGACTCTATGATCCACTGTACTTCACACTTCTGAGGGTGGTTTGAGTGATCAATCAGTTTAAATGTTAACATCCGTACATCACCTCAGAACACATCATTATCACAGTGTTCTGCTCACAAAGGGTTATAGGATAGGGGATATGGGAAAATGGGATATTGATTTGGCTACCCAAAACAGTAATAGTACTCTTCTCTAAGTCCGAGGAATTGCTCTTGACCTGTGATTGCTTCTAGCTTCAGTTACCTGTGTTCCTAGACCTGAATGTGTAGGCTATAGAAAGTAGAAACCAATAATACGGTTTCAGTAGAAAGAAATAAAATGACAGTACAACCTTTGGAGAATATTGTGTTATAAGCAGTATAAGCAGAGTCTAGTTATTACATTCTGCATCTTAGTGCATCTCAACTGTGCCCATTTCACAACAGAATCCCACCAGGATCATTTTATATAAACTTTGAAAACTGGCAAAAATTGGCAAATGAGCCTTTCTATAATTGGGCCCAGGATTTTATTTATTTATTTATTTATTTTGAAGGAAAAATTATAATGGCACAGCTTCCATCATTTCTCAGCATTCACATGTACTTTAGCCTTATTTCTCCACCCACTCCCTGGTTTGTAATTGATCAGAAATTCTGCCACATCAATTGTAAATTGATATCACATCTAGAGACATTCTTTAAGGCTTCACATTCATGACATGGGCTTTTTTGACCTGAAATAACAAGAAAGGTTGACTCTTTTCCTTTTTTTCCTCTTTTCCAAACACAATATTTGAAAAATGCAACATCTCCAACATTCAAGGAATAATAAGTTTAGCTTTGTAAACTTGACAACTCTGATATATGTGGGATCATTTCTGTTACACTGATTCTGTTACACAGTGGTGCAGCAGGTAGTGTCTCAGTCACACATCTCCGGGGACCTGGAGGTTGTGGGTTCGATTCCCGCTCCGGGTGACTGTCTGTGAGGAGTTTGGTGTGTTCTCCCTGTATCCACGTTGGTTTTCCTCCGGGTGACTGTCTGTGAGGAGTGTGGTATGTTCTCCCTGTGTCCGCGTGGGTTTCCTCCGGATGACTGTTTGTGAGGAGTGTGGTGTGATCTCCCTGTGTCCGCATGGGTTTCCTCTGGGTGCTCCGGTTTCCTCCCACAGTCCAAAAGACACACATTGGTTGACAACTCAAAAGTGGCCGAGTGTGTGAGTGATTGTGAGAATGTGTGTTGCCCTGTGAAGGACTGGCGCTACCTCTAAGGCGTGTTCCCGCCTTGCGCCCAGTGATTCCGGGTAGGCTCTGAACCCACCGTGACCCTGAATTGGATTACAGGGTTACAGATAATGAATGAATGATCCTCTATGTCCAACTCCCTGATGTTTATGTAAAAGTGGAAAATATATTTTGGGCTGCCTAGATCTTGGCTTTTGGGCAACAATTTGTGGAAAGACATTTGGAAGACACTTCATGGGGAGGACTAATGACCAGGTAGAAGTAAACTTAAACTTAACACATGAGGAACAACCGGCCATTATGTTTTTATAATCAATTTTAAACTAGAATGTGGAACTTCACAATGTTATTATCCATCCATTATCTGTAACCGCTTATTCAATTCAGGGTCATGGAGGGTCCAGAGCCTACCTGGAATCATTGGGTGCAAGGCAGGAATACACCCTGGAGGGGGCGCCAGTCCTTCACAGGGCAACACAGACACTCACACCTACGGACACCTTTGAGTCCCCAATCCACCTACCAACGTGTGTTTTTGGTCCAAGGGAGGAAACCGAAGCACCCGGAGGAAACCCACGCGGACACAGGGAGAACACACAAAACTCCTTACAGACAGTCACTTGGAGGAAACCCAGGCAGACACAGGGAGAACACACCACACTCCTCACAGAGATTCACCAGGAGCGGGAATCGAACCCACAACCTCCAAGTCCCTGGAGCTGTGTGACTGCGACTCTACCTACAGTGTTTTTATTTATATGGTAATTCGAAAAGAGAATGACTCCAAATGTTTACACAAGGACTTACAATGTAGAAAATTTCTAAAAGTTGTTCCTTTTGGGACATAAGATCATATGTAAAGCCTGCAGTGATTTAGGCATTTAATGTTTGTCTGTCAGAAACTAAATATATGTATTCTTTATCTTTTTTTAGAATACATGTAAGTTCCTGGTGGTGTGGGTTTCATTTCACTCTTTGATCCTTATTGATAATAGCGCCCCCTAAACCCTAAAACCCCCTAAAATTGTTGTGGCGAAATATAATTATCTGTATATAATCACATAATGATATTCCAATTTTTAAAATACCTATATTATTTGAAAACTACAACGACAACTTGTTCAAGCTTTGGAAGGTTTACATTATGATATATATATATTTCTGTACTACTCTATTTTAATTTGTGATATCACACTAGTATTTTTTAACACACTACATGCTCACAAATATATTAGGCACCCTGACTATAACTCCTTAAATACCTTCCTTGAGGTCCCAGGCTTCCATTTCTCATTTCTGAAACTCAAGGGTAACTCAGCCTGTTTGCATATTTGTCCATATAAGGAAATTTAAGTGTAAGACATAATGATCCTGGAAATGTAACGAAACCATCGTAACTTCTGATTACGGTTTAAATACATGTAAAAGTCTTGGTGCATTTTTAGGAAATGAAAACCACCCCATGCTCAGGTCAGTTAACTCACAATGCCTGAAAGTCCCTCTAGTTTTAAACAGAAATCCTGCCTTTAAATAAGCTTAGCATTAAAGTAATAAATGTCCAAAGGAAACTCAGAAGGTCTGGTACACAGCTACAGTCAGCCAAAAGGTAAGATACATACTTATATATCATGAAACACACATTTTATGTGTTTATTTCACACTGACAAATTTACAGGAGAAATAGAATTAATATTCCACTGGGAAAATAATGTATTTATCCCTCATTTAGTTTTGAACCCTTTCTATTCACCCATTCATCATATTTCAACACAGCCTAAAGAAATTTTGTTTTTTTTCTCTCCATTAAATTTGGTCAAGAATAAACAATAATGGTATTGTCTTCCTAACAATGGAGTTATAACAACAACAATATATGTGAATGAAACTGATTCACTTGATTTTCTAAAGGATCAGGATAGTTTTGCAGGCTCTGTTTGTCTGTGAAGTACTCATCATGTGGATGCTATAATTAGAGAGAATGAAGTTGGAAGAAGCTTCACTCACCAGGTGCTGGAACTGCTTATGTCTACAATGCCACTTCCTTCTAGTGATGTTCCAGACTTCAGTCCGTCCCACACAGCCTCACTGCTGGTTATCAGCACTTTCCTACTGCTGATACATTCATCTCTTTGCCCCCGCCTCTCAGCCATCCTCCCTCTCTTTCCTTCTCTCTCTCTCTCTCTCTCTCTCTCTCGCTCTGTCTCTCTCTCTCGCTCTGTCTCTCTCTAACATTCTCTCGCTCTTTGTCTCTCTCTAACATTCTCTCGCTCTTTGTCTCTCTCTAACATTGTCTCTCTCTAACATTCTCTCTTTCTTATTCTCTCTCTCTCTAATATTGTCTCTCTCTCTCTCTCTCTCATTCTCTAACATTCTCTTGCTATTTGTCTCTCTAACATTCTCTCTCTCTTTCTTATTCTCTCTCTCTCTATATATATGTTTCTCTCTCTCTCTATTTCCCTCTCTCTCTCTCTTTCCCCCTTCCCCACGTTCCATTCATTCTATTTTGATGGACACTTTTACTGTTCTTCAAAAGGAACAAGGCCTGGGCGAATCACATAAACACCATTTGCATCACTTACTTCTTACTTACTAATGTGTTGATATAATGTGAGAAATTTTGTGCTGAATTTAATGGGGTGATGAGGTTGATGAGTTTTTATAAATTAGCTGTTAAATTAATCTGAACTAATCTGAATCTTATTCTATAGGAAAATCTAATGCAATTTCCCCTGGTCACTGAGCTGGGACACAACACAACTCACTTTCTCTCACTTGCAGGACTGCCAGGACAGAATGCTCCAAATCAGTTTCTGAGCTGCAGGGGATCCAGGGCTAGCTAAACCCCCCCAGCCCCACCCCCACCCCCTCCACCCAAAAGAGCCTCCATTATGAAGGTTTCACACTTGAAACTTTTTGAAGGCTAAAATACCATGAGGTTTAGGTGCCCTGTGTGGCTGTAATATGTCAGATACTCTGTCTTGAGCATTTTTCTTCAGTCTTAACCAGGCAGAGCAAATGCAGTGCAAAGGAATCCTGACATTAAATAAATAAAACTATTATTTGTTGAACATGTTCTTGCTATTAGCTGAAACAATACTGCTAGCCGGCAGGTGTCTTTTCTGTGTGGTACTTGATGCTGCTGAATGATTAATCAGTTTTTTATCCGTTTGAAAGCATGCAATTTTCAAATCAAAACAGCTGCAGCCTACATTATTTAGAATAATATATTAACAAGTTTTAAACGGGACATTAACCTATATATAACAGAATTAGACCAATCAGAGTAGATTCAGCCATATATTGCTGTTTATATTTGACAGTCTGGCACTGAACAGTAAAATTTTGTGTAAACTTGGCCTTTTTGGTTATTAAAACAAGACATGGACCTTTATTTCTATTAAGACCATAACAACATAATTAAAATGATAATCACAATCACAATATTTGTCTTAAAAATCCTCAGCTACGTAGTTTCCCTAAATCAATCAGCCCTAGAGCTTATAATTTCAGGATTTGTTATTTCACTTTTCATCTTTCATCAACGTTCACTTGAGTGTTAGCGATAATTAAGAAACCACCAAAGCATGACCTTCAAGGACTGAAATTCAGAGTAGTTCTGACTAGTATTAGGTTTAATAATTGGATCATTGTTAATGGAAGCACGGTTCTTAATTTAGTTTTGTGTGCCTTAAATTATGTGCTTGAGAGTGCAGTGCAATGGAGACAAAAGATGTATTACAATAGTGGAGGTACATTTCTGAAAGCTCATTACAGACCATAATTTGACAGTTTCTTTCGGTCTCTCTCCCTCACTATCTCTCCTTCTGAATTCCATTAATTGTGTATGCATGCTTAACTATGTTTACAAAAGACTACTATAAAAATAAGTGTCTGATCTTGTACAAAATAATTAATATGATTTTCAAAGGATTCTATCTCATTAAATATCTGTAAACCAGAATAAACTTTCCTTTTATAAATGTAATAGTGTGACTGTTATTAGGCCTCTTTGCTAGTTCTGTTCTTTTCATCATTTGATAAAGGACAAAGAAAAAGGTGAGAAATTTGACAAAATGCCCTGGCCATAAACTGGATGCTGGATAGGCAGACAATTCACAGTTAATATTCTGTACCCACAAAAGCATGATTAACATAATTAGAAAGAGACTAAATACATCATGTTTATATGTATGGTGTTTGCCAGATGCCTTTAAAAAGAACAACGTTCAGTTTAATCATGTTAAACATATTTCTATTCATTCATTCATTGTCTGTAACCACTTATCCAGTTCAGGGTCATGGTGGGTCCGGTCACCCGGAGGAAACCCACGAGGACACATGGAGAACACCCCACACTCCTCACAGAGAGTCACCCGGAGGAAACCCACGCAGACACAGAGAGAACACCCCACACTCCTCACAGACAGTCACCCAGAGGAAACCCATGTGGACAGAGGGAGAACACACCACACTCCTCAAACACACTCACCCGGAGCGGGACTCGAACACACAACCTCTAGGTCCCTGGAGCCGTGTGGCTGCCTTTTGGTTCTGGTTGCTACATGCTGGAGTGTTGAAGTGTGAGCTGAGAGTGTCTTGATAGAACACATTGGATAATCTAATGTAGATTATACTAACATTAGATCTCTAAGGTCCTTGACTTGAGTAACTGTCTACAAAGGGTTTGGTGTTTGGTGGCCGAGTGTCTGCATTCGTTTCCTCCTGGTGTGCAGGTTTCCTCCGACAGTCAACAAAAACATGGACTGTGTATGTGGAATTGTCTGTGTTTGAGGGTCTGGGTGAGTGTGTGAAGCACTATCCAGGTGTGTTCCTGCCTTGCACCCAATGGCTCTAGGTTCCAGACTCATGTCTCTGATGAGAATAAAGCAGTTTACTATTTCCTAAAACTGTTTCTGTGCCTTGCTGCTAGCTTAACATTAACTTTCATACAGCATTGAGATTTGTTGCAGATGATCTTTCTCCTTGTTACTCATTACATTTTGACATTAAGGTCAGTAAAATTTTAACTTAGTGGTTCCAGTTTGCCAGTGATTATAACTGATCAAATCTGAGAATGTTTTTAAGAGAATGCTAGAGAAAGATTTAAATAATAAAAAAAAATACCCTGAATAAGCTTGATTTTGTAGTTTTCTCCATTTCTAAAGAAGCTGCAGCCAAAGTCTTATGGAGAAGCTGATGTATTTCCATATTTATTCAGTCTCAATTTGTCTTAAACTGTACTGGGATCATCTGCTTCTGTGTTTGTCCTCCTACATGATTCTTTAATATAATTAATATGAATTAATTGAACACTCAATCCACACTTGCGAGAAGTGGCAGCCAGCGTACTCTCGACCAGGAACAACTGTCCACCTGGAGGACTGCATCAGGCACTAGGGTTTCACCCAGGACAGAGTGCCAATCCATATCTGGGCACACACACATTCACTCACACATACAGACATCCATTCACATACACACTCATTCACTCACACACCAGGCCAATTCACCTATCCTCCATGTTTTTGGACTGTGGGAGGAAACCGGAGACCCCGGAGGAAACCCATACAGACACGGGGAGATGGAGACTCCACCCAGATGGGACTTGAACCCAAGATCCCAGCACTGAGAGGTGAACGTGCTAACCACTTAGCCACCATGCTGCCCATTACACTTTATGCTCTTGTTCTTTGACATAATACAAATCTCAGTTCTCATCTGAAATAAGATGAAATAGTTTTAACAAGTATGTCTTTTTTCAGAGCTGTGTATTGCAAATTGTTTTTCTCCAATATTGCATTATTAAGTCATTAAAAAAAGATAAAACAAGCATGAGAAAAGGGAGAGAATAAGAGAAGCAAGGAATCCAACAAGATGTAATTCAATTTTAGATTCAATAAGTACCAAAAAAAAAGTAAAAGCCATAAGAGCTAGGTGTGAATAAGAGAAAGGTGACAAACTGAGACACGGAGGACATTCCCAACTGAGACCGTGGCCTATTTCCTGCACTTTCCACTTTTTGATGCATCCATCTTATTGCCTCTGCCTTTCAACCATCCAACCTCTCTAGACCCAACTCAATTTTCTCCCTGTCTCCGTTCCTTATACTGCCTCCTTACCTCCATCTCTTTCTCTTCATTCTCTTCTTTTCTCTCCCTCTGCATCTCACACAGTCTCTTTCCTTTTGACTCACTTGTAAAAGTTAACATACGCCAATATTAAATATAGACTCTCAAAATCATACTGAATTAGCTCAGATGTCCCAGGTGCTTTAAAACTACACTGAGTCCAATTGTTTCAGAGCATTTAAAAGAACATATAGAGGATATCATTATATAGTGATTTGTATATAAAATTAAATAATTACATTAATGAACTTGTGTAGCAGGTTCTTACACAGATTTATTTTTGTACATTGCAGTGCATGAAGCTAGTAACAGGACTAAACCTGACTTGCTTTAAAACATCACACTTATGTCACACGCATATTTGACTTATTATATCTCCACTGCCCTTTCGTTGGTCTGAGCATCTGTTGATGGGACAAAGGCCTGGACTTACTCACAAAATGAGAGAAAGAGAGAAAACCTGATTAATGTATCTTTATCTTGAATATAACCACAGTAATTGCCATGAGAGATAGATGTAAGAAAAAATAAAGTTATCAAATAGGGTCTGAAAGTCCAATTATGATCAAGAGAGTGGCCTGAGTTCCAGTCACTGCTCTCATCATCATTTTAGCCCTCAGTCTGACCCCATCATGGCCAGTAATACAGGCTTGAAATGTCCGTGGCTGTAATGGTAGACGTTGGGCACTTTACAAAGTTCAGGCTGGCTGCCTTTCTGGACAGTTCATAACCCCTCTGCCACATCTCTTACATTTCTGAGGAAGAAAGGAACAATTTTAGATCCAAAAAAATGTAATGGCAGTTTAGATGGCTGGAATTATGAGAAAAGATTTAATAAACCAGTGGATAGAAAGTAAAAGAGATGTTAGATTTCAGAACATCATTTTACTGGCTTCAGTACAGTGAGTTCAGCAGAAGTCAAAAAGAAAAGTATTGTTTCCTAGCCCATGGTCAATGATAGATATTGATTATATTTAATTGTGTGGGGTATTTAGCATTGCCGCATTTTTACTGATTAAATCACGTTTTTTTAACTTTTAGTTATAGTATATTTGTGCTATCTCAACAAGTGACTTGTTTTTTGCCTCATACCCGTTTCAGCTCATCAACTAATTAGCATGCCCTACGTGAATGTACTGAATATTTCTGCTCCACTGAATTCTTGAATGCAGAACGTATCAGTTTTATATTCAGGAGATGTGCACAACACTGAAGAACTCATAACCTGGACCCATTAGGTAGTCTGAATAAACAATGAGTAGTAAACATCCAAAAAGTCTAAAACGTTACTCATCTTCAGTCAAATGCCTGAATACATCCAGGATATCTTAACACATTTAAGGTTTTATTGGCAAATACCTGCAATTTTTTAACTGAAGGTTGTTGTGTGGAGTCTATTTTGGTGAAGGCCTTTCAAATACATCACATCCCCAAAAACATCCCAAAAGAAAATTGGTGTGAAATTGACTTGGTGTAGAAATTGATGTTTTCTACAGTATTCAAATTTGTTTTGGTCAATAGTGCTAGTTCATTGTAGCCTGTTAATTAGCCTGTATTCTGAACTAGCACAGCTTGTCCAAGTTCCCACAAACAACAGAAACAGTTAGGGACGGTAATGCTATATTCATATATTGTCATTGGAAAATATTATAGACTTCTTTCAAGATTTAAAACCGCTTTTTTAAATGACCAGTGGCAACATAGAGCTGTGGTGATAACCTTCTATGAAATCTTGTGATCTAAAAAGAATTTTATCTCCACTGTAGTTCAATAAAGTGGAAAATAAACTCATGCCTTCGGGTTTTGGAGAACACATTATTTTGAACATTTAGGAATCTGCACATTAAGGCTTTCAACTGAAAAGGACTACAGAACACATCTGGTAAATTGCAGCTTTAAAAAGTTTCTACTCTTGGGGCTTTTTGTAATGAGACTTCTTTTGCTATTATCAGCATAGATTCACATAAAAAAATCGTACAGGTCATAAAGTCCTTATCGTATCACGTCCATGGTGCGGAGTAAAGGACAAGGCTACAAGTTTGCAATTCAATATTTTAATGAAAAAAAAAAACATGTTTAAAAGCATGTTAAAAAAACTTTGTAAAAAGCATGTACATGTTTGTGTACAACAGAAAATCATTTTAAAATACAGTAACAAAACATTAATGAAACACTTTCAAAATACAAGTCAGCTCCAGTGATATCAGTTGCCAAAAGAGACTTGAAGCTGGGCATTAAATATTACAATATGACCTTCAGGTATATTACACAATACACAGACACACAAACAAATATAATTACACATAAAGAGGTTTTCAACAGAGTTTTCCAAACTGTGTTTACTCTTTGGTATTAGGCTTAGAAATTCAAACATAAAACACAAAAACACCCCTTCTTTCCTACATTTCTGTTCTTTAATCATTGCACTTGCGTAATACAACATTTCTAAAGTAATGGACTCCTTAATATTGTGGTAATCTTATAAATATAGGCTTACTTATGAAAATGTGTCTATCGCCCTATTACAACATAATCCTGTTAAATGTAAAGCCTTTAATGAATTACTACTGCAGTACACAGGAAATTCACCAGTGTTAAATCAACACCATTAGTGTTAAATTAACACTGTTAGTGTAATAATTTAACACTCTCAGTGTTAAGTTAACAGTAATAGTGTTGATTTAACAGTGGAATTTGCTGTGTATACACAAATCACATGGTTCAAGGTTTGGCAATTGACAGCAATTCACTTTATACTTAAAACACCTCTGTGCATTATTATTATTATTATTGGTACTGGCATTCATCACTGTGCAAATGTCACAGACCACTCTTCATGTAATTAATTACCATTCAAAGTGTCTGTAAAGTACACATTGTTATTAATTTTTTGGCATCAGGATAAAATAAATACTTTTTATAAAGCATGTCCACTCTACTTCCTTTAATACCACTACCTTTCTTTTCAGGAGATTCACTCTCACTTAGTCAAAGAAATCTGCAAGAACATTTTTCCAGACCTCCAATGTGCAGTCTTTAAAGGTGGTTAAATTTTCTGCTTCTCGCAGGTCAAGTACAAACACAATGATTAAAAAAAAACTGGAACACATGTTGCAAATGTAAATAAAAAGTAAATGCAATGATATGCAAAACATATATTGTGTGTTTTGTAAACAGTTGAAGTTCAGTGATGTTGAGGTTTAGGCACTGGGGCTAACAGCAATTTTTTTTGAGAACACCGGCAGTTTCAGTGTTTGAAGTGACTATTTTTAGACTGCTTACATACTGTCAGATCCTTAGCTTTGATGTTTCTTCTCACAGTGGAAGAATAGTGAGAAACACCTGTGAGATCTGAGATCTAAAGCGAGAGTGGAGCATGATTTTCTTCTATATAATAAAATTAAAAGCATATTCTTTATCTGAGAGGGGCAGGGAATATCAAGTCTTACATTGGGCTGTTAGAATAAATAATTATTAATACTCTGGTTTTGGAACAATTAACAACCGGTGTGGACCATTTTCCCAGAAACTCAGACGTCTGCACAGTTCTGTACATAATGTTTACAGCTTTTTCTGGCATACAGCAGAAGATATTTAACACTGCAGCATGCTAAGAAAAGCAGCTAATATGACTCAAAAGCTTAAATGCCAAACATAACCAATACTACATGGTTATGACCCATGACGAGATCAGAGAGGCTTCAGATGAGGTCAAGCTTTAATTTGGGCATCGCTATTAGGCAGATGTGCTCTTCATATTTGAGACTCTCTTGTGTTCTGAATGCTCTTGGATGCCTACAAAGCCATCAAGGAAAGACAGTGAGCCAGGGAAAAAGAAAAATGAGCACTTTCATATTCATGTCACAGCTGGTCATTTAACAGTAGAGCGCTTGGGCTTGTCTTTTTTCGGTCAAAGCGCTCCACCAGTCATCACATCCCAACCATCCCTGTCTCACTGAACATTGGCTGTGATGAGAAATCATTCCTTTCCTGCCTGCCACCTGAGACAACATTCAGAGAGTTGCTCTTCTCTCCCCCACACTTTCAGGAGCGATGCCTTGATTGTTATGGATATCAAATCTACCAAATCACTGTTCAGTAATTACATGGTATTGCCTCTGTTCTTTTCTTCAAGCACTTCACCACTAATTTACATATACTTTGAATCTCAAAGTGGCCCTTCAGTTTTGTTGTTTATTTATTTCCTGGCTGCAATTAAATTAGCATTAACAGTGAGATTAGTTATATGTTTGAGAGCAGTAGGAACCAGGTCTTTAAATTTATTTAATAAATAACCGGCTAAATTCGAATGACAGAGAGTCTTCATATACACCAAAGTTCTCTAACTCTTATCCATCCTATACATCTCCATCTCCCTGATTCTACACTTACTGTCCTTTTTGTAGTTCTACAATTACATACTGTAGTACATCTCTGCTCTGCATACTTTGCTTGCCCACTTTCACCCTGTTTTCCAATGGACAGGACACCTAAAGTGCATGGAATCTTTTGACCAATGAGAGGATGAGCAACCAGTGTTAATTCTGGCCGCTGATTTTGGTTTGGTTTTTGTCTTAGTCGTTTGATTAGTAATTTAATTATTGTTAGTTTTAGTGTAGATTCGCTGGATGAATACAGGAAAACATTCAGTCCAGTTTTAGTCCATTACATTACAAGTTCTAATCATGTATTTTTAAAGATTTTACAATTTTAGAGGTATTATTTATCATTAAATTAATCAATAGCTTAAAATATATGTTACATTTAGAAACACTTTAACATTCAAAATTATAGAAGGAATTTTGCTATAATATATTTTGCATCTATTTGATATTAACATTTTAAGTTTGCACTGCAGAAGTTTCTTCCTCAACCGAGACTGAGTCCACTACAAGAATTTCAACTCTATGTATCAATAGCCATATGTCAAACATATATATAATACAATATATACAAACATTTATGTGTAGCATGTATTTAACAGTATATGACAGAACTGGGGTTTATTTTTTTATTTTTAAATCACAGTCTTATCCTTAGACTGAAAGCAGAGTAAGGTCACAGACAGTGACCTGAAATGAGGATGAAACCAAGAACCCCAAGATTCAGAGGTGTGTAGTAACTAGTTACGGTTATGAGCTCAGGGTGTTTACCTGAGATTTGCTGGACTGGTTTGTGCTGAACTCAGTGTATTTCTTCTTCTGTGGAGCACACACACTGATCAAAATCTTGACATACTCTTCCCTGACCTATTGAGAGAAGACAGAATGAAATTTAGAGGCAGATTAGAGTAAGACAGAACTGTGAAACTCTTTGATGATGATCTTCAAGTTTAAAGGGGCACTCAGGATATTCATTCCAACATATACCTCATGTCACAAACTAAATGCATATGTAAAAAAACAACAACCTTACATTCATTCATTCATTCATTCATTATCTGTAACCACTTATTCAATTCAGAGTTGTGGTGAAACCGTAGTCTACCCGGAATCACTGGGCACAAGGCAGGAACACACCCTGGAGGGGGCGCCAGTCCTTCACAGGGCGAAACACTCTCACTCACACACTCACACCTATGGACACTTTTATTTTGAGTCGCCAATCCACCTACCAATGTGTATTTTTGGACTGTGGGAGGAAACCGGAGCACTCGGAGAAAACCCACGCGGACACAGAGAGAACACACCAACTGCTCACAGACAGTCACCCGGCGGAAACTCACGCAGACACATGGAGAACACACCACACTCCTCACAGACAGTCATCCGGAGGAAACCCACGCAGACACAGGGAGAACACACCAAACTCCTCACAGACAGTCACCCAGAGGAAACCCACGCAGACACAGGGAGAACACACCAAACTCCTCACAGACAGTCACCCGGAGGAAACTCACGCAGACACAGGGAGAACACACCACACTCCTCACAGACAGTCATCTGGAGGAAACCCACGCAGACACAGGGAGAACACACCAAACTCCTCACAGACAGTCACCCAGAGGAAACCCACGCGGACACAGGGAGAACACACCAAACTCCTCACAGAAGTACCTTACACAGAAAATCTATTTCTTTCTTCATCTATTCACTTTATCTATTCTGAACCTTTCTTACAGGTCAGTCTTTTATTACTCATGGGAACTGCTTTGCAGAATGCTGTAGTAGCCTTTAAAATACCGTACACTGGGTTGTCACCTCATATATTGAAGCGATACGGTGTCATGGCAATGTCTAAGATTCAAACATCTCTTTTCTTCTGCACTGACATTTCACTGCACACATTTTAGTTTGCCTGACTCACAGTGAATACACTTGGTATTAAATCTTCAGCTGACATTAAATCTTGATCATTTGAAGTTTTAGTCCAGCAGTCCAGCACACTGCACAAACAGGGACTCACTACAGCTGCACCAGCCATACCCCAGAGAGTTTCGAACAAAGCCCTAAACCTCTTGGACAGAAGTGGGGCTGAGGCCATATAACTCTTCTCACTTGATCAGGCACATTATCTGTCAGCACTGCTCTAGTGTAAAACACCTGTGGAAAATGCCCTGACATGTTTATAAAGAGCCAATTGGAGCTGGGGGGAAAAGAGAGAAAAGATTTAAAAAAAAATGACAACAAGATGAAGGTGGTTTTCTGAAGGACTTTTTAAAACACAGATCTATTTCTGAAAACGCTTCTATCTCCAGTGTCCTCTTTTTAGTGGTGCTAATCAAAATGATAAGTTAGCAAGTGATAAAAACTTTTATCTTGTCATTACCTCACCTTTTCTCATTATGGTGATGCGGTTAGTATATTTTAAGACTATTTCTATATTTTATTTTGCTTGTTTTTGAGAGATATTTGTCTGCAGAATGTATCCAATTCAAGAATAAATAGCAAACATTTGCAAGCCTTAAAAAATGCCAAAGGAATAAACACTTAGCATGAAATCAGTAAAACTAGTCAGATTGTTTAGAAATATGTTGAATAAACTTTATTATATTCTTATTCACAATTTGAACTATTATTATATATGAATAAAATATGTGGATTATTAGAAATATTAGAAATATAAGATGATGGAAATGGATAAAAATGTTCTGCCGTGCAGAACTGAGTGTACTCACCTGTTTGTAGAGGAGGCAGTGCATGAGGAACATCAGGACCCCCTGCAGGCTGTTGAAGATGGTGAAGAGGTAGGATGTGACCAAGGATCCTCCGTCAAACTGGAAACAGCCAAATATCCACATAGTGCCAAGCACACACAGCTGAGCAATGGCAGTGATTGTGAATGTCCTGTTGGGGGCGACATTAATACACAGTTTAACAGTTGTGCATCAATATGTTATTAAAGAGCTGTCATTTTTACCCTCATTAATTAGCAAACAGTATTCATGTATTGTTGTATGAAGATAAGAACCACATTGCCTTGTAGTCCCAGATTATGGATGAACTATTTCAAGACAATTTTGGAATATTAGGCAGTAGCTTATTTAATAAATTCAGTTTCTCACTTGATTTTGTGCAACATGCTTAAGTCCTGGTTGAGGGAGGAAAACTTCTGAGCCAGCTTCCATACAGTTATCAGGAAAAAGAATATATTTACCTGATACAAAGAAAAAGAGACAGAATATAAGTCTTCAGAAAAAAAACTGTTTAAAAAGAGGCAATCACTATACTTAAGCTGCACTTACAACAATTATGATACAAACAGGGCCAAAAAAGCTCCAGATGAAACCGTTGTTCAGGCTGAGCCAGCAGCTGATGGATTAAAACAACATAAATGTAAGACAATGAACAAGAACCTACAGATGCATAAAAAAATTTGGACACCCCTGAACCAGTAATGTGAAAATACATCAACAATTGTTTGGGCAGGTATCCCACATCTTTGCTGCACTTAGCATTAGAGTAGGAATAACAAAAAAAATAACTTAACCAATGCTACTGATGCAAATATTTATAGCATGTCCAGGTAAAACTTACTATTTTTTTGTGCCATAACCTTTAGCATTGATGCTAGCGGATATGATGACAATGATGGCAGGGACTCCGTAACCTCCCACCATTAGGTAGAGGGGTCTTAGTGTGGTATTGAAGACCAGGACCACCATTCGGAAAAGCTGTATGCCTTCCAGACACATCCAGCAGAACACAGCTAGGAAGAAGTAGTGCAGCAGACCTGCAACAAATGCACAGCCAACCTGCAGAGAGAAAGACATGGGACAGAGCAATTACAGAGGTGGATGCGATGGTGAGGAAGCCCGGGGTTGCTGTGGGTCCAGAGCTCATCCGGAACCACCGGCCGCACGGCAGAACACACCTTGGAGGGGACAGGGGGCGTCAGTCCTTCAGAGGGTGGAACACACTTACACATTCACTCACACATAGGGACACTTTTGAGTCACCAGTCCACCTACCAATGTGTGTTTTTGGACAGTGGGAGGAAACCAGAGCATATTTGTATATATCTCATTTTTTATTGCTTTGAATTATTGCTGTGAGTTTTATTCCCTTTGTTTGTGTTAGATTACTCTATTGATTTATAATTGTAGACAATGTAACATGTAACTTGTAAAAGACTATTTAAGTACAGTCATTATTAAAATCATAAGATATAGTTCTCTGCTATCATAATGCTTTTTATATCAATGAAAACACAGATTCAGAATTATTAATTGCATGTAAATTTACAGTGAATATTGCACATCATGATTAGGTACCTCATTCTCTGTTCGGGTGATGCCAGCAATGAAGATGAGGTCGGCAATAAAGAGGCTGATGCAGAGGTGCAGGTGTATAGTTGTGCGGGTGCTCTGGATCGAGCGGACGAACCAGAAAGTAAGAATGCAGATGAAGAGGCAGACCAGGGACAGAGATAGCCCCACCCATGTAATCATCCGCAACTCAAATACATCCTGAGGCAGGAAGAGACAGATACTGATCACTGATCTGTTAAGTAAAGCGTAAATCTTCTAAACAGCATCTTTCAACAAGCGCTTTATTAAACTTTATTTTAGAAAAGATTCTCCTTCACGTTATAAAACAGCAAAAATACTGACACTTAATGTGTCACAGAATACAATTCTGCATATATTTCCATGTGCAAGTCCTGTTTATTAACAGACGTTAACTACTCCTACAACTGAGGACAATTGTAAATAAAATAAAGCTGCAAATGAAAAAATCAAAGTGAGATTTCAATAGAAAAATAATAAATCTTTCACGATTTCTTTGTACAAAATTTAATTTTTCATTTCATTTTTTATTTGAAGTATATTTGCCTTACTTTACCTTCATCTCGTGCAGTGCCATTAGCACAGCAAAGCTGCTGAGGTGGGAGCAGGAGCAGACGGTGTGAGAATCATTAGAGATGACCACAGAGCAACCCTTGGTGGACCACGCTCCACCGTCCAGAGTGGAGTTCCAGAACACACACGTTTGGTTTCCCACTGAGGGCTGTGACAGTGAAGAGAAAATTAGATATTTACCTTTAGAAGTGAACAAACACTATGGAAGTCCAGAGAGGACATAAGTTTGGTATTGCTAATGGATTAAATGGGGATAGGTTAATCCGGGATGTATGACAGTATGGCTCCATGTGGGCCCCATATTTAAAGTCATTGGGCTGCCTTAATTTAGCCAGCATAGGCTGTCCATGCCCCCCCTGAACCCAGGTAGCCCATGTTCAAACCATGTTAGCTAAAGCGTGCTGGCTGGGTTTTACTCATTCATGCAACTCAAATTAGGTGAAGAATCATATCACTTTGCAGTCCCCGAGTAAACCAATTCATGTTGACTGGGGAAAGCCATGTTTAAAAACAATTTCGTACAAGACCACTAGGTGTCAGTATAATGTCTGTTGCATTACATGAAGAAGAAGAATTTTTGATAACTACAAATTACTTCTTTAAAAGCCCTTAAAGTATAGTTTGTTTAAATGCACCTCCAGATGAGTGAGGGTGAGAACGATCTGCTCCTTCAGCTGAGCTGTTTCCAGGTTAGTGACCACAGCGGTCACAACTTCTGAATTTATGTTGAGCTTTTCACCTTCTTGGGTCTCTATCCGGTTAAAATAATTATTAACTGAAGTGTTCAAGCTTTTGTAGGTGAGTAGAGATACACCAGCAAATCCTGTTCAAAGCAGTCCAAACATGGGCAAAAATACATACAGAAAAGAATGGTTATAGTGCCATTTCAGAGCTGAAAATTGAAATATGAATCTAATTTTGAAATGAGCGATTGATTTTACCTAGGTATGAGTTTCCAACTACAGTTTCCCAGTGGGTTTGGAGTTGTGAGTCATTGGTGGACAAAATGATTGGCCCATGAGGCTGAGGATCACCTCTCCTGACCAGCACCTTTATCTCTGAAGATAAAATATGATATAATCCACTTAGAATTACCTTCCACAGCGTTCTCCTCCATCAACATCCACAGCTGCAATGACCTTGTGACACTCAGCAAGGCAAATAACTGTGCTGAGACACATCTCTATAAGTGTGTGTCTGCTGACCCTACTTAGGAGTGTGGGTGTTTGTGTGTTCAATGTTTTTTTTTTGCTTTTTTATGTTTCCCACTATAATTTTTAACAATACAATTCTAATCTCATGCTTTAAAAACCACCAAGACCTGTCTGGGGGACCATTCCTTTTTATTTGTCCTGGCCTAAGCCTAGATTTAAATCAAATTGAGAATATTTTGTCTCATTTTACACACAAGCACAGCTTAGAAATGATATTTTAAACAACTCATCAACAATTTCAAGCCATCAACACTGTGTGTAAACATAGGTAAACATGCCTTCTTTAAAAATCTCATATCCCTGCTGATGAGACTGGGCTTGGACCCTACAGTTGTTCATTGCTCATCTGCCTCACACAATACTTTTTTATTTTTCATAGCTCTGAACATAGCTGTTAACATGTTATGAGGAATGATTTCCCTTTTTGAATCTTGGTTTCCTGTGTTTCTCCCTGTACATCTGAGGTTTTTGTCATTCTCTTAGGTGCTAGCCTCTGGCAATTTAAAAAGCACTAGATAAATAATTCATTCATTCATTGATTGATTATCTGTAAGCGCTTATCCAGTTCAGGGTCGCGGTGGGTCCAGAGCCTACCTGGAATCATTGGGCACAAGGCGGGAATACACCCTGGAGGGTGTTCACAGGGCAACACACACACCTACAGACACTTTTGAGTCACCAATTCACCTACCAACATGTGTTTTTGGACTGTGGGAGGAAACCGGAGCACCTGGAGGAAACCCACGCAGACACAGGGAGAACACACCAACTCCTCACAGACAGTCACTCGGAGTGGGAATTGAACCCACAACCTCCAGGTCCCTGGAGTTGTGTGACTGCAACACTACCTGCTGCGCCACCATGCCACCCCTAGGTAGATAAATCAAACTGATTTCCCTTACCTGTGTGACTACTTGACATGGTTGTATTAGGAAGCAGGAATCCTAATGGTCTCAACAGAATCTCAGTTACTTCCAAAATTGCAGTCACTTCCTTGTTACTTTTTAGGGGCCCACCTGACAAAAGCTCATCTAAAATTTTCAAGAGCTTCTAGAAAACAAAGAAAAGAGAGGGGGAGAGGGAGAGAGAGAGAAACTCATGACCAATTTCATTTTTCCATAGCCAAGTGAGGGGTTTATAACCCTCTACCCAATGGTGTCACTTGTGCATGTGCAGCTACTTCAGACTATCCCATTTACTTTTATGTTTTTCTCAGGTGCGTGTATTGAACTGAACAGCCCTGTCCACAATAGGTTAACCTTAAAGAAGCCAAAATACACTACTTATAGGGGATTTCTAGAAAGTTATGGGCAGGTAGTGTACCTCTAACAGTTTGATTTCAACCCTTTGCTTAATATCTGGAACTCCCTTTGTCAGGTTCTCAAAATGGCTCTTCAATTCCGTCATGAACAGCTTCAGCATTTGAGGAATCTGTGGAAATGAAACAGAGTAAAATGAAGAAGAAGCATGAGGTACAAGTACGTTTTGCTAACCCAATGCCATCAGACAGCTCAACAAACTTGAAGGAGAACTCTGCCCAATTCTGTTATGTTGGCTAATTTATATGTAGGGATTAGAAGAAACACTTGAGCCCACTGTTAGCTCTATAAATAGAGCGGTGTATCAGGGCTAGTCTACTGTGTTTTTTTTTTTTTTACCTGCTCAGGTTCATATTTTAACTGCGCTGAGCCATTCTCCATAAGAAAACCAAAGTTCGGCTCTGGAGAGAAAATATAAAAGTCATAAAAATGATATACAGCTCAAAAATATACAGAATAAAAATGTATAGGTATATATAAAACAACTTTATCTAAATACATATAGTATATTAGTTAGGGTGCCCAGGCGTCCTCTTTTACCCGGACATGTCCTCATTTTTAGACTTGAAAAAATGTCCAGGCGGAATTTCACAAACGTCCGGGATTTTGTTTTTCTAGAGTTTACATAGAACTTCGAGAAGCGTTTCGTTCACAAACTAGTCCCGCCCTCCTCTACTCCGATTGGGTCACTTGAGTGAGAAGGGGGCGTGGTGAAGTAGCCTAAAATCTTCTGATTAGACGGTCTGACTGTAGAGCTACCGTTATTGGTCGATAACCTTCTCTGTAAACATTTAATTGGTCAGTCTGCACATCAGTAGTCCTAGTTTACGTCAGGCAAAGCTCATGTACCTACCCTCATCTCAAGCAGCTATGCCGAAACGTAAATGTAAGTTCTCGGATGAATTAAAAAAGAAATTCCCATGTTTTGTGTAGAAAATAAAGGTGTAAAGGGCCTAAAAGCACACATAGGTTCAGCTAAGAATACAACGGCAGTGAGGGGCGAGACCCCCCCTCCGAGACACGTCCTCTTTTTCACCATCTCAGATCTGGTCACCCTAATATTAGTTAACATTTTATATTGTAAGTAAAATATGTTAAAGTACAAACTTTAGTCTAGATAAGTATTTTAATTTTCATACTTTAAGAATAACAGTACTATTAGTATAAGAGTAATCCATATTTTTATTAAACAAAAAATAAAGAAATAAATTACTTTATTTCTGAATATACGCATCACTGAGTAAACATAGACCCATCGACTACAAAGGGGTTTATACTCACTTGTGCACTTCACAGTTTTGAAGCCGTAGTTGGTGAACCCTGAACTGCACACACACTCATACCCGTCTGGGGTCAGATGGCACTCTCCTTCCCCACACAGGAACTCATCAATACAATCACCTTTAATTAAATATATATAAAACAAGTAAGCATTCATTCTGCTTTCAGCTTTTTTTATTTGTTTAAAACAGAGTCAGTATAATTTCTCCCGCTGTGCGCTGCCCGGACCCATTTCTCTAGAAATTCTTTGAAGTTCATGTGCGAAAGGGGAATGTTACTGAGGAATGTGTAGCAATGTTCTGTCCTGACCATCTGGAGGTTAGTGATGTTGTAAATTTTGTTGTGATAACACTTTAAAATACAGCCTGTGTTTTAGAATGTACTTTAAGAATGTTACAGTGTAACCTGCCATATTTTAGAGTGGTGTTAGTTCCCCATATAAATTAGTACGTATAACTTGGTGGTTCCTACTTGTACTAAGATTCTTGTACAGCAAGGAACAAAGAGTAACAATACAGTATATATGTGTATGTATATGTGTATGATTGGGATGCTGGAACAGTCTCAACGCTGCAGTGACACTACATATTTTCCACATTTTCCTTTGCACTGCTAAACTAATTTACGTAGTCATACAGGTGCTGCCATGTGCTTGAGCTTAAAGATTGATAAACATGGCCCTGGAAAGTGTCAGGAGAATGATCACAAAAACACAAATCAAATGCATGTTGTCTTACCAACACATGTAACCCCTTGACTTGCATTAAAAACCTCTGTTTCGTTGCTGAACCTAAAGCCTTTTTTACATGCGCAGGAATAGGAGCCAACCACATTTTCACACACAGAATTGGGTCCACAAATATCACTGGTCTGTCTGCACTCGTCGATGTCTGTGAAAATAGAGGAGATTCTGAGGTTTTCTGGTTACATTTATATTTCTAACATTTGACTTTTTTCCAGAGCAACTACAATGTGTAATCATGTTAAAGTTGGTGAAAATGTGTTACTGGGGAATATGTAGAAAAGGCACTGGCCTGATTGTATAATACAGCATGTGTTTTAGAATGTACTTTTGCCATACTTACAATTTAACCTGCCATGTTTTAGAGTGTACTTTTTTAGAGATTTACACTGTTACCTCTCTATAATTTATGTACAGCAAGCAACAAAAGAGTAACAATAGGGTATATATACATATTTCACACTGCTCTTAAATGATCAGGACCCCACAGAGCAGGTATGATTGGGATGCTGGATCATTCTCAATGCTGCAGTACCACTACATATTTTCTACATTTTCCTTTGCACAGGTGCTGCCATGTGCTTGAGCTTAAAGATTGATAAACATGGCAACGAAAACAGTCAAGAGAATGATCAACACAAATCATATGCATGTTGTCTTACCAACACATGTAACCCCTTGACTTGCATTAAAAACCTCTCTTCCGTTGCTGGACCTAAAGCCGTCTTTACATTTGCAGGAATAGGAGCCAGCCACATTTTCACACACAAAATTGGGTACACAAATATCACTGGTCTGTCTGCACTCGTTGATGTCTGTGAAAATAGAGGAGATTCAGAGGTTTTCTGGTTACATTTATAAATCTAACATTTGACTTTTATCCAGAGCAACTACAATGTGTAATCATGTTAAAGTTGGTGATTTTGGCCTTTGGCGTCTTTCCCAGGACTCAGGGTGTACTTGACTAAACTAGTAATGAAACCCTCTTCAACTACACTATACAAACCATTATTGTGTTGAACCACTTGGGCAATTACTAATTACTGACTTTCACATCCCTTGCTCTTGTCCTGGATTAAATTTACTTTTCCTGAATGTTCCCGGTATCCTGGTGCACACTGGCAGTCGTAGCTGCCAAGTGTGTTATGGCAAATTGCATTGTCACCACAGATTTGTTCATCAAACTCACACTCGTTCTCATTTGTTTCAAAAAATGATATAGAAATATACGTGCATTAGATGGGACCTATTTATCATTAATACAATAAATTATTTCACATTAGTTCTGACAGTAAAATCTGAATAGAAACTCATTTAATATTGCAGGTAACCATTACTAAGTTTCAACTTTAGCATACTCAAAATAAACATGTTGGATAAATATCATCACTGTCCATTTAAAAACCTATTTTCATTTTAATGTACTACATCATTTGAACACAGCAGCAGTCCTTTACATTTTGTGAAAAATCCATGATGAATGGACCAATAGAAATGCTTCAAAACTGCTTGGAATAAAATCTATTTTACAGTCACTTCAATTGAAAGTTAAATGCTTTTTTCCTTCTCCTGACAAGTTACTGTTTTGGGAGATACATGTTTTTAATTGGGGTGACACAGTGGCACAGCAGGTAGTGTCGCAGTCACACAGATTCAGGTTGTGGGTTCGAGTCCTGCTCCAGGTGACTGTCTGTGAGGAGTGTGGTGTGTTCTCCCTGTGTCCGCCTGGGTTTCCTCTGGGTGACTGTCTGTGAAGAGTGTGGTGTGTTCTCCCTGTGTCTGTGTGGGTTTCCTGCGGGTGACTGTCTGTGATGAGTTTGGTGTGTTCTCCCTGTGTCCGCGTGGGTTTCCTGCGGGTGACTGTCTGTGAGGAGTGTGGTGTGTTCTCCCTGTGTCTGCGTGGGTTTCCTCTGGGTGCTCCTGTTTCCTCCCACAGTCCAAAAACACATGTTGGTAGGTGGATTGGCGACTCAAAAGTGTTTGTTTGTGTGTGTGAGTGAGTGTCACTCTGTGAAGGACTGGCGCCCCCTCCAAGGTGTGTTCCTGCCTTTTGCCCAAAGATTCTGGGTAGGCCCACCTCGACGCATAACTGGATAAGTTGTTACAGATAATGAATCAAAGAATGTTTTAAATTGGACAGTGATGATATCAGAAAAGCTGATTATAAAATGATTTGCAACATGTTTATGGCCATAAGGCAAAATGCTTCTACTTTTTTTAGTGAAAAGAATTGCAGATATTAAAACACATTTTTTGTCATTCTTTTATATTGTGGAGTGTATATCCTGACTTAATAGTTACAAATATGAACAAAAATATAATCCACAAATGTTGTAAAATATATGAGTAAAACAGGAAGCATAAAACACTGCCATTCACAATATTAACAAAATATTTAACCCTTATTTGACCTATATAATGATTGAAACAACAAAAGTAAGTCTTATTATGAAATACATGTGTTTTATAAAATCTATTACACTTTTCATCTATACAATTCTACTGTTGTCTACCTTGGTCAGTTTTACTCCTCTAATAGCCCCCAATGCAGGAAGGGGAAAAAAATCCTTACCCTCACACTGTTTGCTGCTGTCAGTGACGGTAGTGAGCTCTGACTGCCGACTGTAGCCTGGGTCACAGGTGCAGTTGTACCTACCAATTGTGTTTTTACACTTTGCGTGCTGTCCACATATCTCCAGATCCATTTGACATTCATCCCTATCTATTACAACACAAGAAAAAACTCCTTATGAATTCAGTCAGCTGTCATTAAACACTTAATTTACTGTTTTGTCAAATCAAGATTCACACGCCTCTCAGCCAATAAAACAAATCTGTAGACATTTAACCCTCCACCAAAAGGAGTAAAAAAACAAGCAAACAAGAAAAACCCACAGACAACAGACCTGCAGTGTGAACAGTGATGACAATGAATTAGTTTGAATGATTAGATAAGAAATGTGAAAATGTGTTACTGGGGAATGTGTAGAAAATGTACTGTGCTGATAACCTGGAGGTTGGTGATGCTTTAATTTTTGTTTCAGTAACACACTATAATTCAGCCTATGTTTTAGAATGTACTTTCCACATATGTACAGTGTATTTTTTTGTATGTACAGTGTAATCGGCCATGTGAGCTTTGCTGAGACTTAAACATTTAACACTGCTCTTAAACGATTAGGGCCCCCACAGAGCAGGTATGATTGGGATGCTGGATCATTTTCAATGCTGCAGTGACACTACATATTTTTCACATTTTCCTTGCACTGATAACCTTTTTACGTAGTCATACAGGTGCTGCCATGTGGCTTGAGCTTAAAGATGGATAAACATGGCCCCAGAAAGTGTCAGGAGAATGATCACAAAAACACAAATCATATTCATGTTGTCTTACCAAGACATGTAACCCCTTGACTTGCATTAAAAACCTCTCTTTCGTTGCTGGACATGAAGCCCTCTTTACATTTGCAGGAATAGGAGCCAGCCACATTTTGACACACAGAATTGGGTCCACAAATATCACTGGTCTGTCTGCACTCGTTGATGTCTGTGAAAATAGAGGAGATTCAGAGGTTTTCTGTTTACATTTATATTTCTAACATTTGACTTTTATTCAGAGCAACTACAATGTGTAATCATGTTAAAGTTGGTGATTTTGGCCTTTGGCGTCTTCCCCAGGACTCACACTGGTGTAGTGTGTACTTGACTAAACTTCTCTTCAACTACACTATACAAACCGCTATTGTGTTGAACCACTTGGGTAATTACTAACTATTATATAATAGAATTACTGACCTTCACATCCCTTGCTCTTGTCCTGGGTGAAATTCACTCTTCCTGAACGTTCCCGGTATCCTGGTGCACACTGGCAGTAGTAGCTGCCGTCTGTGTTGTGGCAAATTGCATTGTCACCACAGATTGGGTTATCAAACTCACACTCATTCTCATCTGTTTTAAAAGTTAGGAATATGCTTACATTAGACAATATTAGACATTTTTTTTCATATCACAATAAATAATTTCACATTCTACAAAAGTGAGTTCTGACAGTAAATTCTGAAAATAAATACATTTCTGATATTAACACATTGTTAATAATGCTATAAGTGTGTCATTCTCTTGAGCATGAGTTTAATAAAACACACTCATTTTATGTTGCAGTGAAGCATTACTAACTTTTTACTTTAGTACACTCAAAAAAGACAGGAAACAGATAAATATCAGAAAAGTTGATCTTAACTGTAGGGCAAAATGCTTCTACTTTTTGGTGGAAAGAATTGCAGATTTTAAAGCACATTTTGTTTGCCATTCTTTTATATTAGTTCAAATTTATTTAGTTATTTAAGTATTTTTGTTAATCAGATTAAACCATGCAGAAAGGGGTCCTCTACAATCTCTTCCTGCTCCAGGTCAGGATCAGATTTAGTTAAACAACAAGAATGTAAAAGTGTTTCTGTGTTTTTTAAACAGACAGCAAGCATCTATGTTGATACAGGTAGCTGATATGCTCCATACCTGTGCAATTTCCCCGTACTGATTCAAACCCTACTGAACAGGTTCCAGCTGCTACAGGTAAAAGAACACCTGTGGAAAAACATGCCTTTAATTGCAGTAAGAAATCATTTAACAAAACACGTCAGAAAATGTTAATACTTTACATTCAAATTAACTCATGGAAATATGTTTTAATTCCTGGAAAGTGTCAGCAGAATGATCACAAAAACACAAATCATATTCATGTTGTCTTACCAACACATGTAACCCCTTGACTTGCATTAAAATAATCTCTTCCGTTGCTGGACCTAAAGCCCTCTTTACACATGCAGAAATAGGAGCCAGCCACATTTTCACACACAGAATTGGGTCCACAAATATCACTGGTCTTTCTGCACTCGTTGATGTCTGTGAAAATAGAGGAGATTCAGAGGTTTTCTGTTTACATTTATATTTCTAACATTTGACTTTTATTCAGAGCAACTACAATGTGTAATCATGTTAAAGTTGGTGATTTTGGCCTTTGGCGTCTTACCCAGGACTCACACTGGTGTAGTGTGTACTTGACTAAACGTCTCTTCAACTACACTATACAAACCACTATTGTGTTGAACCACTTGGGCAATTACTAATTACTGACCTTCACATCCCTGCTCTTGTCCTGGGTGAAATTCACTTTTCCTGAACGTTCCCGGTTCCCGTTTCAGTAACACACTATAATACAGCTTATGTTTTAGAATGTACTTTCCACATATGTACAGTGTATTTTTTTGTATATACAGTGTAAACGGCCATGTGAGCTTTGCTGAGACTTAAATATTTAACACTGCTCTTAAACGATTAGGGCCCCCACAGAGCAGGTATGATTGGGATGCTGGATCATTCTTAATGCTGCAGTGACACTACATATTTTTCACATTTTCCTTGCACTGATAAACATTTTACGTAGTCATACAGGTGCTGCCATGTGGCTTGAGCTTAAAGATTGATAAACATGGCCCCGGAAAGTGTCAGGAGAATGATCACAAAAACACAAATCAAATGCATGTTGTCTTACCAAGACATGTAACCCCTTGACTTGCATTAAAATAATCTCTTTCATTGCTGGCCATAAAGCCCTCTTTACATTTGCAGGAATTGGAGCCAGCCACATTTTGACACACAGAATTGGGTCCACAAATATCACTGGACTCTCTGCACTCGTTGATTTATGTGAAAATAGAGGAGATTCAGAGGTTTTCTGTTTACATTTATATTTCTAACATTTGACTTTTATTCAGAGCAACTACAATGTGTAATCATGTTAAAGTGATTTTGGCCTTTGGCGTCTTCCCCAGGACTCACACTGGTGTAGTGTGTGCTTGACTAAACTTCTCTTCAACTACACTATACAAACCACTATTGTGTTGAACCACTTGGGTAAATACTAACTATTATATAATAGAATTACTGATCTTCACATCCCTTGCTATTGTCCTGGGTGAAATTCACTTAGCTGCCAACTGTGTTGTGGCAAATTGCATTGTCACCACAGATTGGTTCATCAAACTCACACTCATTCTCATCTGTTTTAAAAGTTAGGAATATGCTTACATTAGATAATATTAGACATTTTTTTCATATCACAATAAATCATTTTACATTTTACAAAAGTGAGTTCTGACAATAAATTCTGAAAATAAATACATTTCTGAAATTAGCACATTGTTAATAATGCTATAAGTGTGTCATTCTCTTGAGCATGAGTTTAATAAAACACACTCATTTTATGTTGCAGTGAAGCATTACTAACTTTTTACTTTAGTACACTCAAAAAAGACAGGAAACAGATAAATATCAGAAAAGTTGATCTTAACTGTAGGGCAAAATGCTTCTACTTTTTGGTGGAAAGAATTGTAGATATTAAAGCACATTTTGTTTGCCATTCTTTTATATTAGTTCAAATTTATTTAGTTATTTAAGTATTTTTGTTAATCAGATTAAACCATGCAGAAAGGGGTCCTCTACAATCTCTTCCTGCTCCAGGTCAGGATCAGATTTAGTTAAACAACAAGAATGTAAAAGTGTTTCTGTGTTTTTTAAATAGACAGCAAGCATCTATGTTGATACAGGTAGCTGATATGCTCCATACCTATGCATTTTCCCCGTACTGATTCAAACCCTACTGAACAGGTTCCAGCTGCTACAGGTAAAAGAACACCTGTGGAAAAACATGCCTTTAATTGCAGTAAGAGATCATTTAACAAAACACGTCAGAAAATGTTAATACTTTACATTCAAATTAACTCATGGAAATATGTTTTAATTCCGTTAACCACACTCACATACATTCTCTCAGTCATCTACTCAATTTCTCACACATTCACTCACATACGCCCTTCACAATTTCCCTTACTAACTCACATATTCACCCACATATTCACAGACAGTAAAACAAGAGCAAACTAAACGGTGGCGCAGCAGGTAGGTGTTGCAGTCACACAGCTCTAGGGTCCTGGAGGTTGTGGGTTCGAGTCCCGCTCCGGGTGACTGTGTGTGAGTGTGTGTTGCCCTGTGTGTTGCCCGGTGCCCCCTCCAGTGTGTATTCCTGCCTTGCGCCCAATGATTCCAGGTAGGCTCTGGACACACTGTGACCCTGAACTGGATAAGCGCTTACAGATAATGAATGAGTGGATATAGTCTCCTAATATAGTTACACTCTCCCTTAATTTTTATTTTGCTGTGCTAAAGTATCTGTAAGTTTTAGACACAAGGGTCTAAGAGCTGACCCTATCATTGCTGGATTGTGAGTTCAGAGTCGAGATCACATTTGACCTCACCCTCTTCTCCATCCCTCAGCACAGTGCTAGCCCATGTGGGCACCTATTAGCTGAAATATAACAATTGGGATGTAGGTTACTTGTAAAATTGTCTTCCATACACGTCGTGCTCCAGTGTTGTAATATATATTGTGCATTGCTCTGCCTTACCTTCTCATCTTTAGTTTTGCCTTACTGTTGTGTGTTGACTCTTTGGGCCACCGTACAATTCCCTCTTTACTGATTCTAGTTCTATCAGACAGTGCTCAGTACTGCATTTTCTCAGACTCTTATAGCTATTTAATCTGTCAGTGGGTTGACCTGCTCTTGGCATTTTCCCAACATAACTGTTCTTCCTGATTTGGTGCCACAGACCTCCTGCCATCCTGTAGTGTGCGGAGAGATAAACGCACCTTGTTTCCTGCCTCGACCTACAGTTCAGTCCTACTACAGCTTCCACAGGCTTGGTGTGACAAGGCATCTATCATGTGAGATCTTGCTCAGTTTTTCGCAATGCGCTACTGTTAAATATGGTTAAATCTTTCTCCTTGTTTTAGACTCAAATATTTAATTAAATCCAATAGATTATCTGTACAAACAAGAGCCAATAAATAACTGATCACAAACAAGCGTTAACCGCACATTCTAGTTTAGTTCCTCGGTAAATGCCCATTTGTTCAGCACTGTTGAATTTCCCACAGAAACGCCAGAAAAGCTTTATCATTCCATTAAGTCACTGGAGGTCCAAGACCCTAAGGGAATATGTGTGGGTGTTTGGAGTTTGTGAGAAAGCAACAGGTCTGATAAAGAAGATTCAATGTGGGGTCCAGGGAACAGGGAAATTTTCCTGAGGAATGAGTTGTAGACTAGTGTTGGAGAATGCTGACAGTGTCCTCTGTGGGCTTTAAGTTTATCAGACCAGTCTTTCGTTCAGCTTCCAGTCTTTAGTTCTGTAGTACTCTGGATTTATCAGTGCAACCAAAGAAAATCCTACCCAGATATTGCAATTACCTCAGCTTTTCCCCTTCAATCTGTCATTTCCTCTCAAAGAGTTTCACTGTTGTTTCACTGCTTTGAAGCCATCTGTAAATATGCAGGTGTTGGCATGGACACTGCTAAAATGGACAGTGGCTCCTAATAAATATCTGTACAGACTTTTGATGATTCATTGTATGGTGACGACATTAACCAGAGGTTGCTAGGTCTATAATTCAAACACATTCATTGCTTCATTAACTACATTCTTTAACTGCTTTACACTGATCATGTTCTGGAGCCTATACCCAGATCCACGGAGCTGAAGGCAGAAACACACACTGGACGTGGTTAATACAAATATGGCCATTCTCATTCTCCAGTTGCACATGTTGCGCATGCCTACACAAGACGTACGCACCGTTCAAGGGTTTTTAATGCTTCTTTTTAAATATGGAGAAACTGTTACGTGTGGGTCTTTTTACAATGTTTTTTGTTTAATTTGAACTAAAATTTTCAGATAAAGTTTTGGCCTGAAATCCATCCTAAAGAATTAATTTTATATTATTTTTTCTCAGATTTCTTTTTATTATTTCGCCGCTGTCCAATAAAAACAAGCACCATCCGAATTAATAACTTTACAGGAGCCAGAGTTAATAAGGAATTTCAATGAATGTACAGTAACAGAAAATATTACTAATTATTTATATAATTAGTAATTATATAATATATAATATTATATAATTATTATAATATTAAAAAACACTCAAGTTTTGTCGATTTTTAGTTTTCCACATCATTTGAACTCGGCAGCTGTTTTTTACATTGTGTAAAAGACTTTATAATGAATGAACCAATAGAAATACTCCAAAATTTCTTGGAATACATTTATTTACATTTACTTCCATTGAAATTTAATTAGAAATTTAAGAAAACAAGCACATTCATAGTGCGGCTCTTTCTCTGAGAGAACTTTTAGATGCCCATCGCCGTCACTGTGAACAATTCTAGGTTGGTAAGTTTCAACTGAGCATTTTGGGTTCAAAATTGGGTTCGTTTTAATGCATTTTAATCCTAGCCCCTAATTATGAAGAATTAAAAAT
Source organism: Hoplias malabaricus (assembly GCF_029633855.1). Classification (NCBI taxonomy): domain Eukaryota; kingdom Metazoa; phylum Chordata; class Actinopteri; order Characiformes; family Erythrinidae; genus Hoplias; species Hoplias malabaricus. Next base: position 8,183,773 of record NC_089805.1, on the reverse strand, counting down.
AATAATAATTACATTTGCATTTTAAGCTCTTTTGATAGCTTTCTGAATTGTATGCACACTGACATTTGACTCATACAAGCTTTAGATTATCACTGATGCAGATCAGTAATGTTAGCATTACACAAGACTTAGACAGTAAAAAAAGTAAAAAGTAGACAGTAAAACGTGATGGCAGAGCAGCGTATGTTACACAACACCAAAATGTTTCCACAGTAATATTGCAGTAGTACATTTTAGGAAACAGATGATAAAAAAGATTAACTGAAAAAAAAAAGAATTTATGCTCGAATCAAATTGAAGATATAAGATGTTCCTTCCTGTAACTGAGTCCCTTCTCGGTTTTCATGCTGTAAAGGACTAGTATTCAGTATATACTACTATATACAATTATTAAAATGACAAAGTATATCTCAATGGTTGGGAGGGTATGTTGGATAACATCACTGCCCTCCACCTGACAGACCCAGGTTCTGAACTCCATGCCACTCCAGTAAGTGCACTTACATCACGTATGATAAACTACATCTCTAAAATGATTAAAAGGTCTGAATGATTTTTTTTTTCATTTTACAGAATTCATTTTCTTCTGAGTCAAGTTTCCCTCTGAGTGGAAACCACCCACCACCACACATATGAAATCTAGAGATCAACTCACCCAAAAACAGAAGATGTAGACATGTCATGGTGAAAGCTCAGGTCAGGATTTTGTCCAAGAGATTAATTCAGCTGAGGAGCTCTCTCCAGATGTTTAATTTCAGTGTGGTGCCCCTTCCCTTACTGAACCCCTTTGTTTCTTTACTGACGTCTGGACAGTGTCACGGAGGCACCCAACGTCACTGGAGTTAAGGAAAGTGAAAGCTCAGTGGTTCTGAACCCTCTCAGAGCTTTCTGTCTGGCTGAGATGAAGTGGAACTGTGTTGAAGCCAGGCTCCACTGAATCAAGCCTCTCTGCTGAATGGGAGGTGTCTGAAACAGGAGGGTTATGATACGGGGGCGGAAAGAGCTTTGCAGTTTCATCGCTGCTGTGATAATAAAAATAGAGTCTTATGTCATTGAGTCACACACACTGGTTCCATGACAGCGGGGTTTGAGCTAGACCTGCTTATCTGTGGGTGTCTTGCTATAGCCCCCATTTTTATTCTGTCTATTTGTACCTCTTTTAGCAGATGGAATTTTAAAAACTCTTGTTGTTATAATGCTATGTATATATCATTTAGTTTTTGAGCCTCTGGTCCAAACCTCTGCACTTCAATATCATGGCTAAATAGTATATGAAGAAAACAATATCTAAAAAAATTACTTTTAAATTCACAATCTAAAGAACCGACTTACAACTTTGGGAGGTTGTAAAGATAAACAATACTAAAACCACTAACAGAGACATATGATCTATTTTCCTCACAATGATAATAGTCATTAAAAAGACATTAATAAAAATCCCCAGCCCTAAAAACATTAGTAAAGTAAAGATGTTGGCTGATTACAATTTACACTCCAACTCATACCAAATGTACCTGATTAGGTTCTGTTTCTCCAGAGACCACAGTTCCACTGCTGTCGGTGTATGGTATACACCTCGACCTGGCACCAATATTGGGTATGGTGAATATTGGCTCATGTTCAGCTGCTTCATTTCAGAAAGAGCCTTCTACGGGTTTTATACAAGTTTTCCTAAGAAATGTTTTGGCTTAAGAGCATATAAAAACATACATTTTAACTATGAAATATCAGTCAATATACTGAACACATATAACGTATATTTATTATGTAATTATTCAGTTATTTTTAATTTAATCAATATATATTTAGTAGCACGGTGGTGCAGCAGGTAGTGTCGCAGTCACACAGCTCCAGGGACCTGGAGGTTGTGGGTTCGAGTCCTGCTCCGGGTGACTGTCTGTGAGGAATCTGGTGTGTTCTCCCTGTGTCCACGTGGGTTTCCTCTCGGTGACTGTCTGTGAGGAGTGTGGTGTGTTCTCCCCGTGTCCAAGTGGGTTTCCTCTCGGTGACTGTCTGTGAGGAGTGTGGTGTGTTCTCCCTGTGTCTGTGTGGGTTTCCTCGGGGTGACTGTCTGTGAGGAGTGTGGTGTGTTCTCTCTGTGTGGGTTTCCTGCCACAGTCCAAAAACACAAGTTGGTAGGTGGATTCGCGACTCAAAGGTGTCCGTAGGTGTGAGTGAATGTGTGAGTGAATGAAGGACTGGCACTCCCTGAGTGTATTCCTGCCTTGTGCCCAGTGTTTATGGGTAGGCTCCGGACCCACCGTGACCCTGAACATGACAAGCATTCACAGACAATGAATGAATAAATGACTGAATGAAAAAAGCAATCCTGAGACCATTTTGTTTGTTTAAAGATTTCTTTCTTGAATCAAATCCAAATATCAGCCAATGGAAAAATATATTTGTGTTAATAAAATCCTTTAAAACAATCAATAAATGATTTAGGCTGAGCTATCCTGTAATTTTCTTACAACACGCTCATGATGATAATTATAAATGATAAAATTATCAATCGTGTATATTAAATATAATTGCACTTGCTAGGAGATTGCTTGTTGCAGTGAAAGTGGAAGGTGCCTTGCTGTCTAGTTCGATTAAAGGTTGCCAAGATGTCAAATGATTATTCTTAACACATGCACATTAGCAGAGGAAGTTAGCGGAGGAAGTATAATTACTTTTGCACACATTTCTTTTTTTTTCACACTTTGCTGAGACATGTTCTTTCTTGAAAACACTTCTACTCTAATCTTGACATCAGTGTGAAACTGTGGTGTAAATAACTTGATGGTGCAGAATTTTTGGGGCCTGCTCATATACATTGTCCATGGCATAACCTTGAACCAAAGCAATTGTCTGTGTGTACATATTCTCCATTCAGAAGAGACCTGAGAGACTTTACTGAAGACAGATTTAATACCGCAGTACTCTTTGGCCACGTCATTCAGAGGTCAAAAGTGTTGGTGTAGTGTCAGAAAGGGGCTTTTGGCCCAGTCCCTTTGGGTTCATTTAGGCCCAGATTTAGCTAGGAGAATGACCACAAAGTCCCTTTTCCTAAACAATAGGGATATGGTGACATACTGTGGTTTGATATACTGCTTTGGTGATAGGTAACTGGCTGTTTTACTAACATTGTGTAATCCAGAAGTCATTCTTCGCTGCTGAAACAATAGGCTGACCCTTCAAAATCCCCCGGCTGTTACAAAGTACACACATTGCACAATGACTAATTCTATAGGCTGAGGTAAAAAAAAAAAAAGTGAAATTCTGGCTATGGTGAAGGTCAGTTTATCTTAGAATAAATGTAACTGGGTTTGCAAAAATAAATATATTTAAGTGGAAATATTTCACATGCTGGGCTTTCCCAGCTGCCACAAAGCTGGAAGCATATCTTTTTAATGTCTTAATATGCTGTTGGATTGACATTATCGTTCCAGGAATTAAGGAGCCTAACCCATATCTTGAAAAACAGACCCCCACCATTATCAGTTTTTAGTCCAAACTTTACTGTTGGCCCTGTACATGCTGGTAGGTAGAATTAGCCCGCCATCTGCCAAACCCAGATTTGTCCCAACTGTCAGACTCTCAGATAATGAAGCATAACCCTTCAGTTGTAGCATGCTTTAAATCACACCAGCTGACACTTGGCATTGCATATGGTAATGTTAGGCTTGTGTGCATCTACTTATTCATTGAATTTTTAATGGCTATGTGATTGACATTATGCATCTATTAGCAGTGGGTTTGGCTGACACATGTTTATTAGGTGTTTTCACTAGCCAGGGGCCATTGAAATATATTTATATATAAAGAAACACAGTATCTTCTTACATGCCTTCACATAGTACCACAGAATCCTTCACAGTGGATGCTGTATTAGCTGATGTCAGATCTATTAAAAAGATTGTGTTTAACCAGTAAATTAAAAGTAATTTATGCATCATATTTGGTTCCATGGAAACCACTGCTGTCACCTATGTTGTAAAAGTTTGAAGTGGCCCCTGTCAAAAGTGACCAAGCAGTTGCACATAAGCCTTAGCTCACTATGTACAATGGCAAGTGTCAATCGTGTAAAACAATGTCCTCTAGATTTTTATTATGGAGGAGGGATAGTCTGGCTCAGTGTTCAGGGTTTGCCCTTAATTCCCCTGAATGGTGTTGGTAGTGCTTTAGCATAGGACAATATTTTAGACAGTTATATACGTCCAGCGTTGTGACAATAGGTTGGGGACCACCCTCTTCATCTTAAACTGTGCCCCTGTGCACAAAGCAAGGTTCATAAACACATGGTTTGAGTTTGATGTGAAAGACATTCCACAGTCTGTACAGACCCACGAGCTCAAATTCACTGTACACCTTTGGAAACTGGAACACCGATGGTGAGGCACCCATGTAATCCACCATCAGGGCCGGACCAGGGCTCTTTTGAGTCAATGAACAGAAATACACACCGACACTCTCTAAAATCTTGTAAAACAGATTCCCAAAAGAGGCCGTAATTGCCATAACCCTTTATGTCAGTTATTCCATATTAATACCTGTGGTCAACTTATTTGTCCTATTTCAGTAACATATCCGTGTTTCACTGTCCGTTACTTTGCTATCTTTGAATATGTTTTATAAATATAAATTGACAGTGCTCTCAGAAATCAGTGAGATGCTGCTTCTTGTCCTCTCACTTCTTTGAATGTCGTCCTCTGACTGCAGTCTTTATAAAGCGTTTAAATTTAACCAGAAACTACGCAATAGCCACTTCCTTTTAGAACAGAAACCACAAAAAAACCCAGATACTTCAGTGAACTTTAGCTCTGTGATAGCAACAAAGAGAAACAACACTCGGTTAAGACCCGATCAGGTTTAACATTTTGTTTATTGCTGCTCTATAGATTATTGAAATGATAATATATTAACTTATGGTTAACCAAAATTTCCTGTGTTACACATTCAGCAGAAATTAACAAAATTCAACAAACTGAATCAAAGCATTCACTAGACCATGGCTGAAAGGTGTAATATGCAAAAGACCTTTTTAATCAGCAATTCCGATGCCGTGTCTTCATATACACCTTCTTCCCCTGGCATCTCAGACTTCCATTACTTTGAGATCTTAATTGATGAACTAAGTACAATCACCTGCTTAAACACTACTGATCCTTTAAGTAAAATAAGTAAAATATACAGAGAGTGTGGGTTTGAATTTTTAAAACTGCTTTTTATACTATTATTTTATTGGATAATGAGCATGTGTGGTTTAATTGTTTTATTTAAACTTCATTCAATTTATGTCCAGTCAAAACTGACAGGAAAGATGGGAAAATTACATAGATTGTACATTATATTGTATAATATACGGTATAATTATCATATACATTTTCCCAATAAGTACTTTATCTACCCATTATTTTTTTTCCTTTGTGAATTATTTTTTTGTGTGTGATATTTTTCCAAATGTCCATAATTAAGTCATAGAAGCTGGTTGCATTTCCTGCTTCTCGTGATCCAAGTGACTCAATAAATTCAATGACGTTGAGGTCTATATTTACATGTGTATCGCATGTAAAGTCTTTACTATATACACTATATTAATGAGAAAATAATGAGAAAATATTTTTTGGCTTGGTTTCTCAGCCAGAAATCATCAAAGAAATGAATCATTCCTCAGGTGACTGTCTGTGAAGAGTCTGCTGTGTTGTGAGTGTGAGAATGTGTGATGCCCTGTAAGGGACTGATGCCCCGTCCAGGGCCATGCGCATTTGCCCATTGATTCTGAGTAGGCGCTGGACCCATTGTAACCCTGAACTAGAGAAACAGTTATGGTATATTTATAGGAAATGTATAATAAAAGTGTTAATATTCGAACCATTATCAATGGAAGAAAACTGCCCATTCCTGCTGCTGGATTACAGAAACCTGCATTGGTTAGAACCGTGTGTGGTGGAGAAGGGGCACTGAAACTGCAGTATCCGCATTGATAAGGCCAGTGCTTGAATGAAACTAAATACAATCAGCTAGTCATATATTGCATTCAATCTTAGGGATAAAGCAAAGTTTAAAAATTAATGTAAATGTGTATTTAGTCATTTAAAAACATCCAATGAAATATGTCCACGTCCATGGCAGTGAACGAACACACACACACACACATTTGGAGTGGCAGACAACAATCCCTTGGAGCAGACTGGTGTTAGGTGCCATTTCTCAAGTGCACTTCAGCAATGGCGATGTACATTCATTCTCACCCCACCCCCCTTTTCCTGTGTGGTGTGGGGATCAAACCAGTGATCTTCCGGTCCCAGGCCCACTTCCCTAAATATTAGACCACACCTGTTCCAGCCATGCATTAATAACTACAGTATGGTATATAAGACCACAACAACATTAACCAGGACATAGTTGTGATGCAGTTTCTAAATGTGACTGAAGACGTATGTGAGTGTCTGAGTGAGGGAGTGAATGAGTGAATGACTCATGAGTAATTTAGAAGCCAGTTCACTGAAGTGCTTCATACATCAAAAGGAAACTGAAGGGAACAACAACAACAAAATATACATTTGAAAAGCACATATGATTTCAGATGATTGTAGACTATTTCTAGGCCATTCAATGTGAAATATTCACGCTATGTAATGGGCAGCTAGGGTTTTCAAATATTATAAAAAAGTGAACCCATAGCTTTTAGAACCCATGTTTTAAGTTTTATTAATAATGGTCTCTTTCTCATACACACAAACACACACATACACACTTGCGCTCAGGAAAGTGTGTTGATGGATTTTATATATCTATTGTGTCTTTCTGTCCCTGCCAGGATTTGCCTCATTGTGTTTCCTCAGAAGCAGCTGTCTGGAGCAAGCACTCTGGTCTGTGTTGAGGTCACAGTGGTGAACCAACACACACACACACACACACACACACACACACACACACAAATTCACAAACACAAACCCTATCACTCTATTTCTATTGCTCTATCACACACACTCCACAAACATCCACAATCACAAAACCCTTCTTTTCCATTTGACTTTATGAAAGTAGCATCAGTCATTCTATTCCTGTTACAAACAAACAAAACACACTTGCATTAAAAAAGCACTTCTCTTTTATTTCTCGCTGTACACGCACACACTCCCCACGCACACATTGAGCTCTCAGGAGTTTTGTCTTCCCTCCAAATCCTCACAATAGAAGGTTGTCCCTCTTCCCCTGTCAGACGCCTGTTATTTACACAAGTGTCTCTGGACCGTCTGCCCAGCGTTCATCCACCCTACTCTCAGGATGAGTCTCATAAGGCACAGGAATTACAGATAATGTGTGAGATGACAAAATACACAATAAGCATCACAATATGTTGATTTTTAAATAATTATTTTTGGCAATCCCACTGTTGTAGCTAAGTCTGCGTCAAACACACTGAATGCTTCTGAACTGAGAGGGTAAAAGCCAGTGCATGTTTTGTCCAAGACATAAGAAAATTGGCACCCCCACACACTACCCACATACATAATATCAAAGGCAAATGTGCTAAGAAACATTTTCTTCTCCTTCCACTGAATAAGTGTTTGTGATTGTTGAATGGAGGCAGTATATCAGTCAGTTTGTTAGACTGAGTTCCCAATGGGTGCAGTCAACAAAGCTGAGTGAAACATCTGCATTGAAAGGGAAACATGCAGGGAACAGTTTCTTAAGTAGGCATCAATGTGGTCACTACATGGTGGTGGGTGAGTGCGTGTAAAGAAGCAGTTGAGGTGAAAAACAACTGGATAAATATGAACATGTATCGCATGTAGTTGATCTGCCATTTATAGTTATGCTGAGTTATGCATTATAATATCACTATGTATTTTAAGTTAGGTCTTCTTAAATGGCCTGGTTTATGTGGTTTCTTAAACTGTGCGACATACTGTTATCTACAGACAGTAGATAAATGCTTGTGCAGTAAATGGAAAGTTAGTCAGCATATAGCTTTAATCAGGCAGAAGGACTCACCCTCATTTTGGTCAAAGGCCCACTAGGGAAGACACATAAATGTATCATTTTATATCTGCTTTGATCTCTGTACATCAAACTTAGCAGTTTCCAAAAACACAGTTAATGCTGATAAAATTACTTCACAGTAACAGCTAATATAGAATATTACAATAATACAATACAGTAGGCAATATTCACGATATTCAACATACTATATAAGTTTGATTTAAATAACAAAATGTATAAAATTCAGAGTATATTTACTCACCATTCACTGCTCTCCACTTTGTTTGCATGTTGGAAACCTGTGTCTAATGAGTTTACAAAGCCCCAGTGTCAGTAAACTCCTAATAATAAATAAATAAACACAAAGTGGGCGGCACAGTGGTGCAGCAGGTAGTGTCGCACTCACACAGCTCCAGGGACCTGGAGGTTTTGCGTTCGATTCCCGCTCCGGGTGACTGTCTGTGAGGAGTTGGTGTGTTCTCCCCGTGTCCACGTGGGTTTCCTCCGGGTGCTCCGGTTTCCTCCCACAGTCCAAAAACACACGTTAGTAGGTGGTTTGGCGACTCAAAAGTGTGTGTGTGTGTGTGTGTGTTGCCCTGTGAAGGACTGGCGCCCCCTCCAGGGTGTATTCCCACCTTGCGCCCAATGATTCCAGGTAGGCTCTGGACCCACTGCGACCCTGAACTGGATAAGCGGTTATAGATAATCAATGAATGAATGAATAAACACAAAGTGGCTCGGTCTGGCATGCTAGGCTTTCTCCCTCTCCCAAGCCAAAAACATTATGTCATTGCAATCCTACAATGTAATGAGTAACTTCCCTGTATGTATTATTACCTATATTAGTACCTATATGTTTATAAGAAAACAAAGAACTAGACAGTAACATTTGGGGACTTGGTGTGTAACTTTCCCATACTTACCATGACATTTCCCAGAATATATGGTGTAACTTCTTTTAGTATATATCAAGTGCAAAAAACATATTATGTCCTTTGTCCATGGCACTTGTCCTTTCTTATTCATGTGCAATCAGCAGGCAGGCCTCACTTACACAACAGGGATATAGAATAAATTATGTCCTGTGATTCACTGGTTTTAAAAAATATAAGAATTGGCTCTGTACTTTTGAAATTTCCTCCCAGCAGGTCTAATACTGTCCAATACTGCAGCAGCTCATAACAGACAAGTGGTCCAGAAGAAAACCTCTCAAGTGCATACCTATGGAAGGCCTGTATTGTCATCCAAGGACAAAAAACTGAGTACAGTAATGTAATATAAAATTAATATTTAATTAATTACAGAGACACCACAAAGTGAGTGATGTTTTCCCATTCTTATTCTGTAATTCCACAGTAAAACCTGGGTGTGGGCTAGATTATGTATAAAATCACTGTTCCCCTGAGAGTGGGCTGGATTGTAGTGGACCACTCTTTCCCTGTGCTCACTCTGTAAGTACACAAAAATTAGGCAAACCTAGTTTAGCTGGACCACCATTAGCCATATAGCAATTGTCACAGAGGTTTTTCTGGTATTTCACAAACAGGAAAGCCAAAAATACATACCCTTGTCATTGGAAGGCCTGGAGAAGTTTTGGTGCTTACTATCAATGTCTTTGTTTACAATAATAACAAGTAATAAACTATAAAATTAGTTTATTACTTGTTTTTAAACCTTTATAAAACCAGGCACCTTAACATTTTATCAACCAATTAATCTACACTTGATAAAGGAACAGGGCATTGCTGGGAACTAGATATTTATAACTGACTTACATTTCTATATGGGTCTGACTGATAAAACAGTGCTGTAACTAGTTCAAAGCCCCGTTAATTTTGAGTAACACCTCGTTCTTGGGTTCTGGCTTTAATAATCCGGAGATTTTGTCCGTTTTCGTGTAAAGTTAAACAAAAAGCCGTGCAGATATAATTTAAAAAGTCAGTAACGGTGAGATGTGTCCGTGTATTCGTGTTGTTGTAGGGACATCCGAGATGGCGGTGTTTGTTAAATACATAGTAGAAAACAAAAGGCTGTGTCACAGTAACATATTATAACATATATACGCATAATATATATTAACTCAACAACGTTCAACACATTTCTGTTCGAGGGAAAAGAGTACTTCTCCAAGGTAAATAGAACCTCTGGTCACCGCTGAACGGTTCAAAATATAGTTTACGAACTGAACTGAATTAACAACAGACGGTGTAGTGGCGCCACCTTAAGTTCTCTCTGTGAAATACGGCTAAATTAACGGTCCCTACTCGCGCATGCGCGTTTCAAAAATAGGTGTTTGTCAGTCAGTCAGGTAGTAAGCGCATATGTCTCTTCTAGGCTCGGCAGGCGGTTCGGCAACAACAGGCTAGATTATGTAATTTACCACTCCTCCCATTTTGTACCCTCTAAATACCCAAAAACTACAGGGAGGGACTTTTAATTCTTGGTTGTGTTGTTTAAGAAAAGCTCGGCCACTAGTTTGAAGACACGCACACCAGAGTAACGTCAAATAACGTTGTAAAATCTCGATCTCATCTTCACAGTTACTAATAGCGATATAAATCATGTACAAATACTCACTTTCACTGTTATAAACAGTCAAATTTAAATTACTTCTTATAATAAATGGAGAGCAGTAACTGGAGGGCATAAAATAAACTTATTTAACTAGGGCGACCATGGTGAAAAAGAGGACGCGTCTCCGGGGGGGGGGGGGGGGGGGGGCGGGATGTGGACGACTACTGACGTGCAGACTGACCAATTAAATGTTTAGAGAGAAAGCTATCGACCAATAACGGTGGCTCTACAGTCAGACCGTCCAATCAGAAGATTCTAGACTACTTCACCACGCCCCCGTCTCACTCAAGCGATCCAAATCGGAGTAGGGGAGGGCGGGACTAGTTTGTGAACGAAACGCTTCTCGAAGTTCTATGTAAGCTCTAGAAAAACAAAATCCCGGACATTTATAAAATTCCGCCCGGACATTTTTTTAAGTCTAAAAAAAGAGGACGTCTGGTCACCATAATTTAAAACAAACTGAATACAAGACATTAATCAATGTATTTTGTGAAAAAATATTTAATTAACAAAGTATTACCAGTGCAGAGAAAGCACCTCTGAAATGCAGCTGCTGTAACGTTCCTTTCTCTACGAGCTTTTAGCTGCACATTTAAATAGTGCACTATCATTACATGTAAACTCTACAAAAGGTTTTTTGAGCAATGCCATATAAGAACCACTATTGGCTCCATGAAAAAACATTTTTGTGACTATGTTTAAATGGGTAAAACCTTAAGACCGAATGATGGATTTGTAAACCTTCATAGGTTATTCACACACAGCATTTCTTAAACAAAAATGGTTCTTTATGGATTCACAATGGGTTCTTCTATGGCATCGCTCAAAGAACCCTTTGTAGCACCTTTATTTTTAAAGAGTGAATAAGGCATAACTATGGGTCTCTATCACTGTGGTGTGTGTCTGCCTCTTGTGGACAAACTAGGGTTTGCACCAGTGGTCACAGTAAAAGGAAATCCCCGGTAAAGGACTCCAAACGGACATAATACAAGTTCTGCAATGACAAGCTTTATGTTTTCACCATACACTCTGGTGGTAAGGTTTGCTGTCACTGTTGCTGTTATCTCAGGGGTACATGTTCTGTACTTTTAATTAAGGAACATAACTGTACCTTAATCTAATTGTAGATTTTCAAATTGAAAAGCCAATTTCATCTCCAATGCGTATGTAAGGTTCTTTTATTTTAAACTCTTTTATATTTCAAAATTACAAATTTTCATCTCTCCTTCTGGAGAAGAGAATTTAATGTACAGAAAACTCATTTGGACACTTGTACATTTAAAGGCACATTAACACTGCTTATACATTTAGTGACAATAATGTACCTCTAATCGCAGCCGTCTACTGTACATTTTTTCGGAAAGTGTATTTATATATTATGCTTGTTCATTCCTTCATTCATTTTTTGCACACCCTGGACCCAGAGAGGGGATTGAACCAACAATCAAAGGACCCTTGAGTAATTTGGCAGCATCCTATTATACCTCATTTTAATTTTATACGTATATATATATATCATATTATTATTTATATGAATATATGTATATCATATAATAGTTTTAGCATGTCAGTAACTTGTAAGATAAATGATGTGCTGACATACTAGTTCAATCATTTTTAAAATAAATTACACAAATTATACAATTCATGCACACACAAAAATAATATATTCATGTACTCTGATTGTAGTGGATTCTGAGCTCTACTATTTTCTCTGTACCTTTCTTTTTTTATTATTTGAAATGGCTTAAAATGTACCACAACAATTTAAATTTACAACAGATACAAGAGAGTTATGAGAAATATTTTTGTTTAATGAACACAAGTAATGTCCCTACAAATGCTATACATATATTTACAGAATATCCCAATATCCAATCAGCATTCCAAAATATAATAAATAAACCATACAGTGTGAGATTCAGTGGCCTTTGTCCAAGAAGTGTAATCATGCACAGAGAGACTCATGTTGTTCACACAGTCAATGAACTTTGAAAAATCTTGAACAAGTTGGCACGACTGGAGTGCAGGAGAGAGGGTCCGGGAGAAGAGTGCAAGACCTTGGAGATATGTGACACTACATGCTGATTTATTAATTGATTCATCCATTCATTCATTTGTCATACTCATTCTTTCATTCATGAATTTATTTATGCCCACATTATTCATTCACACCCTCATTCATCCATTTAATTATCTGTTCATTCATTAATTTATTCATTCATTCATTTGTTCCTGCCCATGTTATTCAACCATACTCACATTCATCCATCCATTTGTCCATTTATCCGTTCATTTATTTACTGATTCATTGATTTGTTCATTCGTTCGTTCATCCTTCCGTCCGTTCATTGATTCATTGATTTGTTTATTAGCCCTCGGAGGGACTAGCATTTCCTAGCATTTATAGAACTGAAAATGTTAGCAAGTTAAACGGCATGAAAAAGAATCATAGACATGAAAAATATGTGTCTATATCGTCGCTGTCCAATTCATAATCTGCATCTTTTGAACACATCAGCTGAAAATTTCATATTTGTTTCATAATAAATGGACCAATAGAAATGCTCCAAATTTACTTGCAATAAAATCTTTCACATTGATTTCAACTGAAAATAAAACATGTTTTTCCTTCTACTGTAAACTGACTATATTTGGAGATACACACTTTTAATTGGACAGCAACATTATGTAACAAACGTGTAAAATGTGAAAACTTGCGATACGTGGCATAAAGTTATTGCTGTAAAATATAATCACCAAAACTGGACTGGATCTGTTATCATTAATGAGCCCAAGTCATTCACCTTGTTCACATACCTGTTTCAGTTACAATTACATGTTTTCATCATCAAAATACCATTTATTAAGATGAGTAAACACCTGTAAGTCATTTCTGCGCCGGATATATTCACACGCACGACATACATGTTCTTTGGGGAAATTAACACCTTGTATTTTAAACATTTTTCTCCACATAAAATACTTCTTGTATTCATGCTCATTCTTATCCAACCAATGGAGATGATTAGCCAGTTCTTTAGGAGTTTTAAAATCATCCACATGGATGAAAGAATCACTGGCTACAGACGTTTCATAGATGCATCTGGGAGGCCCAAGAACCACAGGGACAGAACCTTTTGCGAGAGGATTGAACAGCTTTTCTGTTTTATAGTAAAAGGATTTTGCGTTCTCGAATGACAAATAAAACTTGCATGTTGTCAGCACGTTGTGGTATTCCTCTTCGTTTAAGGATTTGTTAAATGCTCTTCCATATGCTTCAATGGTGATGTGATGTTTTAGCTCATTGTAATATTTCACCCTATCATGTTCCTTATTCCAGTTGCTGACAATCCAACAGACCAGTTTATCCTTCTTCTGCAGAACCTCTGGGAATACATCATCTTCCTCAGTGTCTTCTGTTTTAAAAACCATTGTCTCATGAACTGGAATGTCTGCGTCCCGTCTGTAGTTCATTGTTATGTTGAATAAGTTTTCCAGTCCTTCTATTCTTGAAGTGTGTTTGGGGGACTCAAAATGCATCCACACCCATTTCTGGAAATAAGGACGAGGTTCTGAAGGTAAATTAGACATGTCATGTTTGATGTCCCAGTGATGTATAATGACACCATCAGCTTTCTTATAAAATGCTCTGTCATCGGTTAAGTAACAGCCATCGATTTTGAAATCAGAGCTGCAAGAGTGCAAGTCGAAATGTTTCCTAAATGGCCAAAACCAGATGAGAATGATTGTTTCCTTTTTTCTTGTAGGAGGAGCTGATTGTAGTTGTAGATTTGGGGGACGGGCAAAATGTGGTTGTAGATTTGGGGCTAAATGTGTAATAATTTGTACAATAGGGAGGGATAGATTAAAATTATTCATGAGTAAGATACCCAAACATATGGTACTAAGAATAAAAATGTTTTTTGCGTTAATCACGTAACCTGCAAAAAAAAAGAAACGATATAATAAATAAAGTATCCTATCCAATGAAAGTCATTTAGATAACTCATGTATGGGACAATAAGCTTGGGATTAAAAATTAAGCTGATATACCTTGTAATTATACAGTACTGTGGCAAATTCAGACACCAGCCTTCATTTACTGAATTTGAAATCATATACTTTAATACTGTGTACATTAATTATAGCAATAGAATTTGGGTTATAAGAACTTCTGTAATTTATCTGTTCTAAATCCTTTAAAGGTTCAATATCCCACATTTTAAACATTAATGGCATTAATTAGTAGCATACGACTAGTTTCAATAAAGATATAGTGAAGTAAAGGTAGAGAAAGAAGTCACACGCCCTCTGTGTTGTGTTGTTCTCAGCCCCCTTCATTTATAGCCAGAAGCTATGAATTTTAATTATATTTACTTGCCATTTGATAAACCAGTGAAGGCATATGTTTGTCCACTGGCCAGGTTTTGTATCTTTGTGATTTGTATTATTGAGACTTTAATTTATGGCTCTGAATTGTTCAAATCTGAATATTTAACCACCTCACCAAGTTTTCAAATGCCTTATAAATGTACTTTAGATATAAAATATACTGATAAATATAACCTTAAAATATGCAAAATTGAAAGAGCATAGTGAACATAGCTTAAGTGGCCTAATC
This sequence comes from Hoplias malabaricus, assembly GCF_029633855.1. NCBI lineage: Eukaryota > Metazoa > Chordata > Actinopteri > Characiformes > Erythrinidae > Hoplias > Hoplias malabaricus. The sequence goes on along the minus strand of NC_089805.1, from coordinate 8,168,601 downwards.
ACACAGAGCATTTTCCTGGTTTTCATCACCTTGATTCTCCATGTGGACCCTCAATCCTTTGTTTTCTGGAGAAGAAGGCGGTAGAAGGTAGGGACCTTCAGCAGTTTGTAGATCAGGATTACACTGCACTGGATAATATACTCCCACCTGGACATAACATGCAGAACTGTCAATATCATGTTTTATTTTCTAGTCCATTCACCATACAGCTATACATTCATTTATTTCTCCAGTGCAACACTATACAGCTTGTGTTATTAGGGCAGAGGCTTTGAGATGGATCCATCATGTTATATTCAAAGAACTACCTGATTGGTCAACCCCAATTTATGCGGCTGCAGGACTGTGTTTCAAACATGGCCATGTGCAGCACTGGGTTTCCTCAGGGGACTGTTTTGGTAATTTTACTAGGGATAAAATTAAAATAGAACTGTTTAATTTTCTTCTGTTCTATCTGGACAACGCTTGAGGGGCCAAAGACTGTTTAAGAGAGCCATAAGAGTGTCTGACGCCTGCAGAGAGCTCTAGAGAGAGCCAGGGCTCAAGCATTGCCTGCTGGAAGCATGAGAGAGACGTTCTTCAGAAGAAGCCCGAGTCATTTCTCTCTCCAGCCTGAGTCATTTCCAAAGGTGTAAATAGAGGGTGTGAAGAGAAGAGAAGTCAAGTGAAGTGAAGAAGGGCCATGTCATTTCGCGCCACTGGGTTTTTAACCAGAGTTTAGAAAACCCGCCTTGAATACCTGATTGGTCCTCGGGGGTTGAGGATTGGAACATTTCTTGCTCCTGATTGGCTATTTCCTGTGCCTTGGTAGTGACATCACATACAATTTGACACTTGACAAGACAAAGACTTGAAGACAATCCCTGTTGAATGATTACCTCAAGATTTTGAATAATACTTTTGCAATATAAAAGATTATGTTAACACAAATTAATATCACTAAAACAAACCATGTTTTACATAATTCTTAACCAAATAACACACAGAGTATGTGGCTACCTTGGTTCTACATAAGTTCATATAAAAAGGTGATTTAAAACATATGTAAGTTAATTCCACCTGTTTTGTTTGTCTAAATGGAATTCATTCACAGTGGTACACATAGGCAACTTCAAACTGTTTTAAACGAATGGGAATTAAGGTTTAATTCTATAGTTGGAGAAGTTCTTAATTAAGCAGTTTTACACAGAGCATAAACTGATCCTTGGGAGTGTCTCCCAAAAGATTCTTCTCTTGAACCTGTGTGGCCTTGGGTCATAAAAAAGGTCCCTGGACAGTGGTTTACGACTCTTCTCTGGTGTATTATCTCACATTCCCATCTGCTTGTGTGGTGATCAAAGAGACAGAAAGGTCTTTCTGAATATTAAGATAACTTTGTCATATTAAGTCCCCAAATAGTATCATATCTTTTATTAAAAATTTATAGGATGAAAGCAAAGTATTTAATATTTTGTCTGATCAACTGCAATTCTTCATTCCTGCATTTCAGGCATACAACATTCCCAAAAATAATATAATGTGTGCAGCATATGATTATGTATTCTTTTGTTGAAAAATGTATGTATGTCCCTGAAAATATGTTGCCTTAATGTATCTTTTTTTGGATAAATGCTGCCATCTCAACTTCAGAAGCAGAAATATATATATATGTACACCACATTATGTTAAAATTGTTTTAAAAAACAGTTGATGTTCAGCTTTTGCAATCATTCATTTATTCATTAATTCACTGTCTGCAACAGCCCATCCAGTTCAGGGTTGTGGCGGGTCCAGAGACCACCCGAAACAACTGGGCGCAAGGTGGGAACACACCCTGGAGGTGACACCAGTCCTTCACAGTGCGACACATACACTCACATTCACTTACACACTCACACCTATGGACACTTTTTGAGACACTAATCCAACTACCAACGGACGGTGGCAGGAAACCCACATGGACATGGGGGGAACACAACAAACTCCTCACAGACAGAGTGGGAACACACAACCCCAGGATCCTGGAGCTGTGTGACTGAGGGGGGGGGGCAGTCCTTCACAGGGTGAGACACACACACACACACACACATTCATTCATTCACAATGACTGACAATTTTGAGTAGCCAATCCACCTACTAACTTGAGTTTTTGCACCCGGAAGGAAATCCATGCATACACATGGAGAACAGTCACCCGGAGTGGGACTTAAACCCACAATACCAGGATCCTGGAGCTGTGTAAAATTATATTTATAATATTTTACGTGTATAATAAATCTCGTCATCACGATTTAATATTGAGTCTACAGTTTTATTTAGTTAATGTTAACTAGATAAAATAATTTATAGGGCACCCACAGTGTCAGTATAGCAGTTTCTTGTGAAATACATATGGTTGTGAATTTTGTAGAAACAATATTTAAACAACTGAACACTTTCACATTTTCTGCTATAACAGTAGCAGTGTGTTTTTGGGGTCATTTCCACAACAAAGTTGAATAAAAAAGGATATAAACGCCCAATTATCTTAACAATTTCATTATCTTACAGTTATGAGAAAACAGGAACTAAAATATATTACCTTGTTGTTGTTGATTCGGTCTTAGTCGAGCTGATTATATTTTCTTGATAGTTTCTGAGCGTTCTGGTCAACTAAAACTGCAATGACTTTGGTTATACTAAAGGTTTATAAGCAGGCTGAGGGGAGTGAAGAAAGACGTGACGTCACAGTTCTTGTGACAGGATAAACCGCTGTTTTCCTGTTGGCTCCATACATCCGTTTTACTAAAGATAAACACACCCAATCTTTTTTCTTCATTATAAATATAGATGACTGTACGTCTCCAATGGCATCAGAGATGCATACCACTGGAATTGAAACTTTTATGATCATACCATGAAAATAACTAGCTAAATTTAGTCTTTTTAAAAATATGTTTTACATGTAAGCACTCAGTTTTCCATTTTTCAAAGCAATCCATTGATGTGTTTAACGGCAAGAAGTTTAAAAATTAAAAAATAAAATAAATCTTGAGTATAATAATACTCATAAATTCAGTTCAAAGTAAAAATCAGTGCTACAAATTCAAAGGTGGTAATATTTCAAAGTCTGATGAGACAGATTTGCTTCCATAGACTTCATCTCTCTCTGCTTATCCCTCTGCTGCTCGAAAACCCTGCTCAACAAGTTGACCTTAACTGTATGATGTAAAAAATACTGGTTGTCTGAATTGACCATTTGAGATTGCCTTTAGTACACTGCAGGTTCAAAGAAATACTCAGCCATGGTTTTGACATTTGGCGCATATGAAAAACACCACACAGACATATTAACATGGTTAAAAACTTCATTCTCACTGGAGAGACTATTAAAAAACACATTTATATATATATGAATATATCATCATGCTAGACAAGCTGTTTCCATTACTGTTAGATCCCTTCAAATCTGGTGAATGTCTGCTTCTTGTGGACAAAAAATAATAAAATAAATAAAAGTATTTACCAGGAGTAATTATTATTCTGAATGACTCTAAATTAATTTTAGGAATGTCCATGCATTTTAGTCATATATAAATTTCCAGGCTGATAACTAAAGATATTTTTTTAACATTTTTTTTAAGTGCATGTCAGTGAAATATAAGGTGAATAATGAGTATTCCTTGCACTGACATTCTAGTCTGATCATAAAAATTAAATAATCCAGACCCTTACAATATGCACTTTTCATCTGTTATCATATCAATTAACAAATTATTAAATATGTCCCCATAAATATCTTCTGAATAAATTTGGAATTAAGTTTCGCGGAATAACTACTTCAACTCACTGTTTAACTGCCTCAGTATTCATAGAAAAGCGGTTTAATAAAAGAAAATAAACCTAGCCTTTTTAAACGGAACTTTTAGCACTTCAGGCCTCCTGAAAATCCACACCTACCTCAAGGGTGATTTAGGGTATATTTAGGACAGAGCAATAGAAACTTTTATTTTGACAGGTGTGTTGCCAAGGCAAAGAGGGCTGTTCGATTCTATAATTTCTGGAATCGACTCCGCTTCTGATTCGAATGACTGGAATAAGTTGAGTTGAGGCAAAGTGTCGATTTTACACAATTTAACAGCATAACAGTTAAAAAGAATAAACGCATGTCACAATAAACATTATTGTCGTATTATTGACCATGTCAAGGATATTCGGTGACTTAATGTTAAGAACTAATTATAAATGATGATTAACGGAGGAATTCTTAGAAGCAAAGAAGGGAATCATGTTAATCGAATCCCAGCCATCTTCGCCAGCTAAGATGTTGCTCTTTTACAATACGTTTACTGTTTTTAGTTCTTTTTAAGTACATGTTTGGTAAATAGAAGCAGTTATGTGTTTATTACTGGGTGCAACCGGCGTGGGAAAGACCCTGCTGCTGAAACGGCTACAGAATATCCTTTAAATATTAGCGGTAAGTTTTTTTGTTAGTATGTGTTATAATTAATATCAGACAAGCGATATAACTAGTCTAACTCTCAGTTTAAACGCCTAATTTTTACGCTTCTTTTACTTTTATATAAACAATAACGTTTGTGGCCAGAAGCGTACATAAATGACTTGTGTTTACGCAGCTTTTTATTGTCTCACCGCTTAAAGGGGAAATCCGCCAAGTTTTCAAATTTCAGCCTTAATAAGTGGTATTAAATACCAAGACAGTGGTGGTGATAGGAACGAGGCTCCTGGAGTATTTAATTTTTCTAAAGCTTCCTTTATAAAAATGTTAGTACATTAAATACGTATGCAACCTTAAAACTGAGACAGTTTTTAAGAGCCACTTAACCTAAAAGAAGAAGAAGAACAACAATAATAATAATAAATGTCATTTTTAAAGCGCTTTTCAGTAACCCAAAGACACTTTACAATGAGATGAACATGTAAAAACAATCAAACAAAACAAGAGGAACAAGGAACAAAAGTAAACAACACGGGCTAAATGTATCTAAGCTTTTTTTTATCTTTAATTTTATTTTTTGTTTAACTGTTTATTTGTTTATTTTTATTTTATTAACCTGTCAGTGCCATGGCTGAGCATTTCTGCTTCGAAACTACAGTGTTCCAGAAGTAGTTTAATACAGGCAAAGTCAGACAGCCAGGGTTTATGTCAAAAACATAAGGAACAAGTCCCAGTAACTTGTGGGGCACGGCTTTCTAAGAGTAAAAAGAGTTAGACGTGGGGACTATTTGTATATTCATATGTACATAGAGGGCGGTAGTGTCGCAGTCGCACAGCTCCAGGGGCCTGCAGGTTGTGGGTTCGATTCCCGCTCCGGGTGAGTGTCTGTGAGGAGTTGGTGTGTTCTCCCCGTGTCCGCGTGGGTTTCCTCCGGGTGCCCCGGTTTCCTCCCACAGTTTCCTACCTCCGGTTTCCTACCAACACATGTTGGTAGGTGGATTGGCGACTCAAAATTGTCCGTAGGTGTGAGTGTGTTGCCCTGTGAAGGACCCCTTCCTTGCGCCCAATGATTCCAGGTAGGTTCTGGGCCCACCGCGACCCTGAACTGGATAAGCGCTTACAGATAATGAATGAATGAATATATTCATAGACACTTGCACACTAAATGAAAGCAAAGTTGTAGACTTTTAAGAGTTTTTTATTTTTTTTCGGTAAGGCAACACCCTGCATGCTGGGAGGCAACACCTTTTAGACTTCACAGTATTCTATAAGACTCAAGTGCATTTACTGGGCATTTTGGATATTAAATAAAAATGCAATGTGTTGTTGATACATTATCACTTTTACCTTTTACAACTGAAAAGAGAACGTTTATCTTCAGTGGGCCATTTTACATCAAATGACAGTTTAGGCCATATCTGAACCTCTGAATCATGTGTAATATTTAAAAAAAATATATTGGATTCCTCGTTAACCAAATGAACAGCCTCCTAGAATGGAATGCTTTCTTTAGCTAAAACTACAGATGTGCCAACGGGATGGGACTGATTTAGGTGAACCACCTGCTACGCTGCCCACGGTAAGCTATTCATTCTGATGATTTGAGCAGGACATATATTCTGAAGTCTGATTTTCAGAAATCCACAGGAAATAATACATTCTCCCTCAGGGTTCTAATCTCTGAACATGTGGCTTTGTTTGACCTGTCAGATGTCATATTTTTTAATAACTCAGAGACCTTCGCCATTACTGTGGCAAATTATCAGTGGCTACACCAGCAAATGTGACAAGCCTGACCATACAAGTCAGATTTGGTAACTTGTGGACACTGTCAAAACATCAAATTACTCCAATTGCTTTGAAATGGGAACAATAGCTCTTTTTAAATTTGATGGAAACATAGGTCGGCACAAACCTCACAGACCTGACCCTGAGGAAAAAGAAGGTGATCGTTCGAGAGTTGGGTGGCTGCATGGGTCCCATCTGGCCCAGCTACTTCATGGACTGCACATCTGTTATCGTAAGTGCTGAGGAAATATGAATTTAATATTGTGTTATGACATGTCTCGTAACATTTAGTGGTTGTGGAAAATGAACAAACAATAAAACAATGAGAATATGAGTATGTTTAACACTGAGGATGTCAGTATACAGTTTATTAACTTTGAATATTTAAAAATATATCAGCAATTATCTTTATAGCAGTTATCTTTATTGTTTTCATATACCAGATTCATACATTCCAAGTGTCTTTTGTGGAAATTAACTGTGCTATATTTATGTCTTCAGTTTATGGTGGACTCCGCCAACATCACCCAAATTTCCTCATCCTGTATCCAGTTGCTTTCTGTTCTGGCTGCTGAGCCTCTTCAGACGGCTTCTGTGCTCATTCTGTTCAACAAGAGGTCTGACTGCTCAAGAAGTGATCTAATTAACGAGGGCTGTGATTTTGCAAAGCAGAGATTATTTTTGTAATACTAAAGCTAACAAAATAATTAAGTCTTATGTGTTTCTAATTGCAAACTGTCTTTCTAGGGACCTTCCGTGCACTATGTCTCTTGGTGAAATGAAATCCCTTTTCAGGATGGATGACATCATTGCATCTGCCGCTCAGTCAATCACAATTCTGGAGCTCAGTGCACGCTCTGGTGAGGGCCTTCAGGATGTGCTTCAATGGATGGACACTGTTCAACCTGATTGACCATGGGCCTGTCTCACTAAGAACTGCATTTCAGCTTAACAACACCTAAAAAATGCATATTTAACAGCTTTTGGTGTTAACTTAGGTTTAAATAATTGAGCTCTGGTTACATGAGAGCATGACATTCATGCTGAACAGCCAGTTGTATAAAACATGAACAAGTGGGTTTGTATTCTTAAGACATACCTTTCATATTACTGATACCACAGGTGTAACAAAGCCAAAAGAAAAAGACAAGGATCAGAAGTGGTCAACCTCAACCTAGATCCGATTGTTGGGAAGAGCCGTTCATGCCATCCCAAAATCTGGAGCAAGTTAGGAATACTGCATATAAGTTACTATTGTGATACCAGCAAACATCCAGGATTACACCAAACTGAGGTTAATTTTAGTTGGCCAAGATGGCAATCCTGAAACAGACTCCTGAGCTACAATATTTCAGAAAAAAAAAAAATATAATCAATAAAGGTCCTTAAATAGTTCAATTTGATATTTCTCATTTCCAGTAGTTTTTTTTCTTCCGATCTCAACATTCAATTCCAATTCATGATGAAAATGATAAGGTGAAAGTTAGTCTTCTCTCTAATATTTTAATAAGCATCCATCCTGTCATTCAAGGGCTGCCCCAGTCTCATGTTCCTGTCCAATACGAGGGAAGTTTGCAGTAATGTCACAAGCCATGAATCTGAAATCTGAATTTGGAACATCCTGAATAGGCTGTCACAAACTCAGGATGAAATGGTTTGTGGAACAGTGCTTATTTGGACGAGAACTGGTTAAACACTTGCCTCATAGGATTGGTGCAGTTGTTAATGCCACTGGACATGAAACCAAGTATTAGACCAATCTTTAGCAAGTTACATATACAACCAAATAAAATTCCGTTGAATTGTTATATTCAAATTGATGTTGTTTTTAAACTATTTTTATTTATTTTCACTTAAGCTCCTTTCACACATGCTCTGTAACCCATGAAACTGCCAATAATCTTCGTCCCGGACATTACCCAGACTCAACTCTGCCGGCCCCCAATACAAAGTCCATGTAAGCATGTGTGTGGACAGAGCCAGTAATGTTCCAGAAAATCATACCATCCCTCGCAGGCACTGCCCTACGCATAAAGCATGGGAACATTTACAGTTGTGAGAATGCGTCTCACCCAGAAAATCTACAAATGACGTGTGAATGTCCTGGCCTGATTCTCTGGATTTTTTCAGGAGTTCACACATGAAAACTGCTTAGGTGTTTGAAACATTCTATCAACTAATTAGCCTCTTAAGGTTCAGGAAACAGCTGATGAAGAACATGTCACATGGAGAAAAATAAATAAATACTATGTCAAATCATGCATCAGATCAAAGTTGCAATTTCATCCCTATATTTGATGGGAAATGTTTCATATGTGATACAGTCACCCAGTCATACACTGTTAGTATGTTGCTATGATTCAGTCCAAATTCCGCAGTAAATCCATTCTCTCATTGGAGTATTTTCATGTAGCAGCCAATTTCAATTGTTAAACCAAACATTTCTTAAGTTACTGTAACTGTGCTTTGAGACCACCAGTCAAACCTGGATGAGATTTTTGGCTTATGTCCATGCTGTTCATAGACACTGGTCATCAGTTTGTAACAGGAGGGTGGGTAGGAAGTCCTCAGGCAATCTATAACCTACTAATGGAGCAATAATAAAGCAAACTTGGAAAGCTATAGCAGGTTTTATAGCTAAGCGTGATAGTGTATTGTAAGTTAGTGGATGTTACGGGTCATTACAGGAAGTCTGAGAAAGCAAACAGTTTCATAGGATATGGGTGAAGCTATGATTAGATTAAATTTATCATTTGTGCCATTCACATGTAAATTGTTATAAAAGCTGGGTCCTCCAGTGCTGAGCTTTCGTGAATATGGAAAGACGAGCTGCAGTAGCAAAAAAGCAAAACCAGAAGGCTATCAAAATAGTTAAGCCAATATAAAACAGTAGTGTCATTAAACGGGGAGTTCCAGTTTTCATCCAAGGCTGTGGTTAAACTGTCACGTCATTGCAGGCATTATTACTCAGGCCAGCGAGCTTACGATTGGGCTATGTTTTGGCGATGTTCACAGAGACCCTCATAGGAATGGGTTCTGACTGTGGTCTTGCTGTCCAAGTGTAGATGTGGAGGACAAAGGTAGCAGTGGCTGAGGCAGGTTTCCAGGCATGTCCAAGGGTCCCTGTGCAGGCTGGGTGAAGGAGCTGGGTAAAGAAGTGGGCTGGCTACTGGCAGGCAGGGGTAGAGAGGCACTATATGGCAACGAGGAAGGAGCCGGGGATGTGGAGCTGGGGCGCATCTGATTAAGAGTGAGCCGGGGTGGTTCACTCTGGAACGGGTTGGTGGCTGAAGGAGCGCTAATACCTGAAGGAAATATAAAAGTATATATCACTGGCAAAGCCCACATGCAACCTTTCCAGTGTAGCTTTCCACAGAGACTTGTCAAGTCCAACCACCGTGATCCATTGTCTTTAAAATGCTTATGTAGACAACACTGAGGTACAGGACAAATGTTATAGTCAAGTATACACAAGGCTTTCTGATGCACCTGCTCATATATCCGAAAGTATTAGAAGCATTGTTGGTTGGTCAAGGACATCATTTCATGGCTCAAACTCATTATATTTAACTACGATTTAACATTCCTCATGGTCTCACCTGTTAAAAATGGGTTTAAATTCTTAGAAGCTGGATTTGGAGGGATGAGAGAGTCCAGGTTGACAAGTGAGGCTCCTGCGGGACCCAGGAAGGCCTCCGGGGTATGACAGGCTCGAGGGGTTGGGTCTGTGAGACTCTCTCCCAGCCGGGACAAATCAAATATCTCTGGACTTTCCCCACTACGGCCATTAATGTTCACCTGCCCGCCATCCATGGCCTCGTCAAAAAGATCTCCATCTACAATAAAGACCAATCATTCTCATTAAACACTCAAAGACCTGTGGGGTTCTGTTTGAGCAGAAATGTATTACATCAGGTTAATATTTAAGTCAGCAAAAGCCTGTCTTAATTACCTGAGGGACTTCCAGGCCTTGGAGATCCTGTCCTGTCTGCTGTAGATGGAGTAAAGGGATCTATTCCTTTGGCTACTAGAAAAAGCCACAGAGTGACAGGATTATCTATAGCATTTATTAATATATTATTTATATTGTACATACATTTGTACTCTACAATAAATATCATGTTTGTACCAGTTGGAACAGATGAAATCCATGTTTGATTGTGGGGAACAGGACTGGTGGCATTCTGTGGATTTTCCCATGGGTCAGGAGGACGATGATGGTCCCAAGGCTGAGCATGAACACTGGATCCCACAGGGGCCATCCAGGGAACTCTAGCATGACTTGAGCTAGGATCTGTGTGAAAATAAGGCCCCTTAAATACAATGCTGAAACAAACGTATCATTTCTGGTTGTACATCAAGTGGTACATGCAGCAGGACAGTAAAAGGCATTGTGTCAAAGCTATCTATGACCTTACCCATAGAATCCCAAGGGTCAGTTTTCAGATGACCAGCTGCCTGAGCTTGGGCACCTGCTCCAGTCATTTCCCATGGCTGAACACCAGGGGGCGCGTTAGGGACTGGAACAAATATATCCACCAGATCCAACATGGCAGACTGCCAAGGGAGGGGAGAAAGTAGCACTTTAAGACAAGGAATTTTTTATAGGTCACTTCACACCACTCATTTCAAACAATGCCAACACATAGCATTTGGGGTCATCGGGCCAAGAATGTGGCAAATAAAGAGAAGACCCTGTCCTTCTCTGACCATTCACGCTGATGACTGTAGTTTGTATCTAAACCAGCAGTGTCTAAATGGATCTTCATTATAATAAATTAAAAGCTATCCAATGATATTTCCTGCATTTATAACATTTTTGTTCAGTAAGAAATAACACTGATATGTTTTATGATTTTTAAACTTGGATTTGTCGGGTAGCTTCAATGTCAATGTTTTTCTTGTTGTATACGCATTACCTCAGCCTAGTGTACGTTTGGTTTTGCATGTTTTTAAGTACATGCTAATTATATTTAATAATGCTTTATAATTCTTTAATGAAGTCCTATATTTTCAAAGTATTCATGATGACATCTAAAAATGGAAGCTTTGACAGAGCTGTTTTTGACATTATATCCTTTGTCTCTCTGTTTGCACATAAACCAAGACTAACGGATTTGCAAAGCAGGTTTACAGCATAATGTTTAACCCTTAACTAGATGCAAATTAGTGAGTTCTCTCAAAACAGTTAAAGCAAATTCTAAACAACTGTCTTTTCATACCCCTCCTCCTTTGGCTTCCATTTCTCGTTTACTCTCCTCAAGAGCTTTCTGGAGCTGCGACTCATCTCCAAGGCGACTTTGTTGCTCCTAACAACCACAAGACGAAACATTGACACAAGAGACATGTCAAGAATGAAGGCATGCTCATGAATGGACACAGTCACAAATTTCAGAATCTGACTAACGTGTCCTCTTTCAGTCACACGCTGATAGAAACCAGTGCTGCTAGATGTAAAGGCATGTTGCACTGGAGCACAATAAATCTTTGGGCCAAAGTTGTGAAGCACGATTTGAGAGAAACACATTTCAGCAAGTTCCTCCATTGTACAGCGCTGGCAAAGTAAGCAGGTGCAGAAAGTAGGGGCAAACAGTGAGATTCATTTAAAACATAAGAGGTCTTGTGTTAGCAAAAGAGTCTGCAGAGAGGGGTACTAGGAACCAGATAATTTTTTGAGGGTATCAAAAGAAAGGTGGACTTAGAAAGGACTGTCTGTGACTAGATGTTAGATGTGTACATAACAAAAAACATAGAAAATATAGGTAGGGTACCAACATGGACAGAACTCAGCTTCAAAACAAATGCTTACGTGCTTGAAAATTTAAGATGGATAAGTTTGTTAACCTGAGACGGTTGTGCTGTAATCTGTAATGGACTAGACATGAAAATTCACGTCAGCATTATGCTCCAGAAAATCCTCAAAAGCAGTAACATCCCATTTACCAACAGGTTTCCATACTGGGTTGTTATGCTGGGTTGTTATGCCACTCACCTTTCAGTTCTTACCAAGATAACAATGCAAGTTTGGCCCAAATTTGGCACAATTGTAGTTCTATTCTGGTCCACATTTGGCTTTGAATGACGGTGTGAGTGTGGATGCCTCAAGGTAGTGACAAGTCTACCTTAAATGGCTAAATGTCAGGTGTGTTTTGAACTAAATCAAATCATTTGGTCAACGTCTAGCCCACACCTTAACACAAGTCAAGTCCAGCTAATAATATTTGGTCTGCGCCAAGCACACACAACACTTGCCAACGCTGTAACTGCCAAAAGTGACACAGATTAGGTTCCAATGTGCCTGATATCTGGGTCAGACTTAATACTATACACTTCAGATACATACTGGATTAGAACTATGCACATTAAATCAGATTTCAGAAAAGTTAAATAGGATTTAAACAAGACAAATACCGTATACCTACCAAAATATCAAATAGCTTATGAAATACCTCTAAATTATTAAAAGGCCCATTTCATTTATAAGAGCCACACATTTTTTAAATTCTACACTAACTGGAGTTAAGCTTATGTTTGCCATATGTGGGGGGGGGGGGGGGGCACTCCAGGAGGAATTAATCTACCTGAGGATAATGCCAAGAGTGTGCCAAGCTGCATTAAGGCAAAAGAAGGCATAAATTGAGGAGTCTAAAATAGAAAATATTTTCCCCTTCAGTTTGGTCACAACCATTTTCACTTAAAAGTTAGTGGTCAAGTGCATCCTTTGAGAAGCGCAACCACATTTTCTCTAACTTACACCAAGACGCAGTTGCTGGAGCGCACAACAATTTTGGAGAACACTATTAATAGCCATTTCTGCAGTTTTAGTTAACAGCCGCATCACTGGATTTGGTGAGAGAGGAGACCGGTAATGTTCTCCCTGATTCTCAGACACATTGCTGGGGATTGTACCTCTTGATAAAAGGATCAATGATTAAACAAGGGGTGTTCAGCCTTGTTCAGAAAGGGCTGGTATGGTTACAGGTTTTCATTCTTACCAATCAACAGCAAACTCATAACTTATCAGTTGTTTGAAGACTGATAACAGATCAAACAAATGTGCTTTTTTCGGACGGAAATAAAATCCTGTGGTCACACAGGGCTTTGTCGATAATATTGGTGAACCCTGGTTTAGACAGTTGGGCCGAGGGACTTTACCTGCTGATGTTCCTCCTTGCTGAGGCTCAGGGCAATCTGGAGCTGCGTCTCCTCGTCCATGTCCATGGCAGCACCAGGAGGAGGAGCCACCTTCTTTTTTTCCCCAAAGACAAACAGAGGAGCAGGAAAAAGAATTTAGCTTGGGCTATGATTATCAGGCATTTGGCATACATAATGGTGACTAAGCCCCCATTTACAGGATATCCAGGCAAACAGGCAGGTCTTTCTTTTCCACACCCCAACAAAGGGTCGAGGCCCATTTCACCAAAACAAACAGACGTGAATAAAGAAAGGAGTCGTCTTTTTCCTGAGAGATGCAATGCAAGCTGGTTAGTGAAACCAATAGCCTGGACCTGTTAGGAAAAAAAAGGAATGCATGCAGTTGTACTGGTCAGGGTACCAGGGGATGAGAGGCCAAAGCTGGGATGAAAGGTGAAAGAGTGGGTAGTTCATGCGATGTTAATCGCAAACATAGGACATCAAAACGGATGCACTGTGCTGACAGAAGGGGGTCAGAAATAAGAACAGGAGGGGCAGCAATTGTGCAGAGCATTGCAGTACCTTATGGGCCTCCTCCTTGCTGAGGCTCATAGCAATCTGGAGCTGAGTCTGTTCATCAATATCCACAGGAGGAGGAGGAGGAGGTGGTTGCTAGAGAAGATGGGGCATGGGGTTAGAGGTGGGGTAACAGCTACATACCTTACATTAGTTAGGGAAAATTGTGTTATTTCTTACTTTTACCAAGCTTTTATCACATACTTCTATAACCTAGCCATCGCTCAGTAAACAGTTTGTATAATAAGTATTTACTATGTAAACAGCCAGAGAGTTAATGCATTGCCTATTTATGAGACATGTATAAGAGTAAACCTATATCTAAATATATATCAATACTCTCATTATACCAAGTAATTAAGATGCAATGTATTAAAGTGAAAGGTAAAAATGTACACAATTTAGAAATGCACTTTATGACAAATACTCTCAGCTAGCACTCAGACACAGATACACTGACGTAGATCTTCACTCCATCAACATCAATATGGCATACTGAGCAGACCAATGAGCACTAAATCAATACTTGAGTCCAATACCATGTTACCACACTCTCCACAGTGAGATCTGACAGGCCAGCAACATCCGATGAAGGATACTAAAGCTCTCTCCTCACATTAGGGAATAAGAAGAGTCAGATAATGTCTGCAGTTTTTGAATGGAGCTTAACAGCTCTTTTAATAGAGGAAAAAAAACACCAAAATTTTGTTTTTCCAAAATGGCAGCTTTATAGGAGGAAGCTATTTTTGGTTTCTTAATTAAAATATTTTTGGTTCTCAAATTTTTTCAGGAAATCTTCAGGAAAATTCCATGCTTCAGCCTTAAAGGCTAAGCACCAGCTACATGAAAGTGTTAAACAAATAAATACAGTGGAATTTGAGTTCCTAACTTGTGTTCATTGATAGTCAGAAAACATGTTATTTCTTACTAATTCAAGGAATAAGGTTTAAAAGACAGTTGCCCCTCCCGCCGGTGTTCGGAAACTCTAATAGGCGTCTTGCCTGTGACGTAGATGGTGGACAACAACTCTAGAAGTTGCACTTAATTTAATGCAAAATGACGAAAATGTATGTACAGTGGGACATCTGTACACAAATGGCCCAAAGATTCCAAATTATCCAGAAATTGACTGTGTCAACTTTAAACGGGCACTTTGGAAAGGACCATCCGCTCACTCCGTTATCTGTAGCTCATTTCACTGGCGCTTTTCCAACAATATGGGCATGTAAGGAAACCAACGAAAGGTGTTCAAGAGCCTCTGTAACATGGAGGTAAACAGGGTAAGGACACTTCGCCTGTTTTAGTTGGTGTTAGTTAACGTTAGCTTGACTTGCTAAAGTGGCTCAGATTATACTCGGCTACGTAGCTGCATTACGGAGGTCTATAGTGTCGGATGAATTCGAGTTCGACTTCGATCACATTTACAAGAATAACGGTAACTCTACATTTGAGTTTAGCTTATTGCTAGGCTATTGTCATGAATAATGTTGGTTATTTAGCTAGATACTGTCATAACAGTCAGTCATAACGGTGTTTTACCGCGGCGTTGTTCAGCTGTTGTCCACCAGTGACGTCACTGTTGCATTCAAGAATTTCTGTAGCGAGCTCGGGTTTTTCCGTCAATTTAATAAAATTGTCAGTTTTAAAGCAAATTAAGCTGCTATTTTCATTTTAATTCATACTTATATCTGTCAGTAACTAAAATAATGTGAAATATTCATGGAGGTCCATTAAGTGGTGCTTAGCCTTTAAATATAAGGTATTTTTTGTTACACCCAGTAATATTAATTCTTACACATCAACACATTCATAATAAAGGTTTTATTTTATATAATGAGATGATATAATATAATAACTATATGAAAATAGGATATATGCTCTTTCTAAATTCAAAGCTAAAAAGTTCTTTTTCATAATCCTATTTGACTGAAACATCTGCAAATGTCATCAGGGTAGAGTTTCTATATTAAATCTACATGTAACAAACACACCTAAATCAAGAGGGTTGTTTTAAACACCTTGTTATAAATATGACACCAATGCTACAGGAAAGTAATATTTTGTAAAATCGTGCTTTGGCACTTAGAGATTAGTGCCTTTTATAACATTTTGAATATAAAAGTAACCAAGGACAATAGAGAACAATATCCTTCTCACAGTAACTCAAAGCAGCTGACAAGAGCACATCCTAAAATATGCATGACATCTGAAAGTGTGCAAATTTGCTGATTCAGGCTGTTGACAGCTGGCAAGCTACGGACTGGGTGTTTCAGCACTCTATAACCACACATAATAGAACTGTAATAATATTATCAAAATCAAATTAAAATATTTTTAGCATTAAAACTTAATCTGATATATTAGGCGACTGGATAAAACAGGGCAGTATAATATGATGATTAATTTAAACTCATGTAACCGAGTGCTCTCCCATCTCGCACAGGCGAATAGAATTAGTTGTCCATTAAGGTGACAATTGACAACGCAATACTGAGCAAAAGGATGCAGTATACAATGACGCACACTTTAGATTAAGCAATTAATCTGTTTGCAGGATCTGGATTTTGATGTCATTTTTACATCCAAGAACTAGCAATCAAAAATTATTTACGGATTAATGCTCTGTAGAGTGGGCCCTCCATGGGGGAAGACATTTAAAACACATGTAGTACAGGAAACGAGGTGTCAGCAGATATATGTTTAAGAAAATTTGAACACATTCCTCTTTAACGACAAAGTCATTTTATAAATCATACTAAATGTTCTTTTTATACCCTTTTGTGTTTCTAAGAAAAACACAGTTTTAGTGAGGGTCTTTAAAAGAGTGCATCAGTTCCACTCAGTGATATTCAGGAGATGGAGGAGGGGGAGGTGAATCATAATAATACTGGTTAAATATTAATTCCATTGATTTTTAAAATGGTCTCTCAATCAAAGATGTGAATTCAGAGAGGGTTGAAATGAATGTGAATTGTTTGATATCAAGTGTTCACAGCTGTGGGGATAGGAACCAGATGTGAATATATCACCTTTGAAAGCTTCCTCAAATGAATATTATTTATGAATGTTCTGCCTGATATCAGAGATATTATTTTACAATAGTTCTAGCATAGGGCTTTCTTTTTCATAACATTTTGTAAATCCATTAGTGCCAGAGAGGTGCAAGCAAGGCTTTGAGGAACAGATATATTTGTTATTAAAAGGTAAACAAGGCTAGACTGTTTTGCTGTGGACTTACTTATCCATGGTTCTTATCACCACAACCCTAGAGAAATCTGACTCAGCAAGATTCTCTACAATTAACCACTGCACATCAAACCTCTGAACGACTCTTATTCACAACTTATGATGGAATATTTGTTTGCTGATCCATTGTGATGTAATCAGACGTAAATTTACTATATATTGACAGGAGACACTATGCTAACAAAAATGTATATTGTTGCTGTACAATTAAATTATATTGTTGCTAAACAATTAAAACATTCATTCATTCATTATCTCTAACCCTTATCCAGGAATCATTGGGTGCATGGCGGGAATAAACCCTGGAGGGGGCGCCAGCCCTTCACAGGGCAACACACACACCTACAGACACTTTTGAGTCACCAATCCACCTACAAACGTGTGTATTTGGACTGCAGGAGGAAACCGGAGCACCTGGAGGAAACCCACGCGGACACAGAGAGAACACACCACACTCCTCACAGACAATCACCCGGACTGGGAATCGAACCCACAACCTCCAGGTCCCTGGAGCTGTGTGACTGCGACACTACTTGCTGCGCCACCGTGCCGCCCTCAATTAAAAAATGCATCTCCCAAATTAATAACTATAGAGCAGAAGAAAAAACTTAAATTTCAATGGAGGTTAATGTAAAAAGATTGTATTCCAAGTAATTTTGGAGCATTTCTATTAGTCCCTTCATCATGAAATTTTACCACAATTTGAAGGACAGCTGTTGTGTTCAAATTATGTAGTAAACTAAAAATCAACAAAAATGGAGATACATGTTTTTAATTGGAGAGCAATGCTATATTAGATTATGCTAAATGATTTGTAAGACCAGAGACATAAGCTTATTGCCAGTTAATTAATGTGAATGTAACAATGCACTAGCCAACACAACATGTAGCAGTATAATCACAACACTATCATTTTTTCTGTGTCATGCTCCCCCAACAGTATCAGCTAAATAACTCTGGTAGGTCTAGCTAAGTGGAACACATTGCTGCTATATACGCAAAACATAAGGGTTCAGTGCCCCATCCCTACATCCTAGGGCAAGATTCCTAACACTCATGAGCTCGCACCTGTAACATGATAACGCTACCCCATCTTCACATATCCCATATGAGATTGAATAGTAGCTTAGATGTGTGAGACCCTTACCTTCTCGCTCTCCTCTCGGCTCATAGCCAACGCCAGCTGCAACTGCAGCTCCTCCTCTCCACTGGTCTTCGGACGAGCCTGCTCCAGATCAGGGGCCAGATGAGGGGAAGAAGAGGATGCTGGGAGGAAAAGAGAGAAAGCCATAAAGCTAAGTTTAACTACGGCTGGGCAATATGACAGCATTTTTTCTCATTATGAAATATTATATGACATGCCATAATATGCTTTTTTGAACCAAGCCTTGTTGTAATCATTTAAATAGCACTCACCATCTACATAGTTCAAAACAAATCATATAATCTTTGTAGCTATAATTTTTGAAAGAATTATCAAATGCAAAACGCCTCATGAAGCTTGTAACTCACTCATCTTTCACATTAATCAGAGTCAAATTATTTTTAATGTTTTGTAAAAGTGGTGATTTCCACCAGTAACACTGTTTGTCCTATATGAAATGAGGCACTCCATTGTTTGTCTGTTCCAAATCTCAGAAAAATTTAATATAATGATGAATAATGTGCATTAAGTAAATGTCCTGAAGTCCTCAACCTTATATTTATTCATTAACAGGAAAAGAGCCAGCAGAGGCCAGTATGCCAGTGTGAGTCTGGCACTGCCTCTGCATATTAAGTTTGTAGTAAGCAGCCGAATGGCAGCGGTTCCAAGCCCAGGCTGGGATAGCTTCCCCGCGCCTCTTTGACTCTGAGAGAAGAACAATGGGGTGTCTGTGTGGGGCAGTTTGGGGTGGGGGTGGTGGGGTCATGGGTGTTGGTTATTCCTCCCTCTGCAGTCTACACCACACACAGATCCATGTTTGGATTGGCAGTGGACAATTCTGGAAGCCAGTCCAAGGGAGGGTAGAGAAGCAGACATCAGCCTAAGTACTGATTCCTACCACTGCAACCAAAAAACAAAACCCCTGGGTCCAGCCTGGAATTCAGTACCAGCATTTTCCCTGCCCATCTTCTTCTGTAAGTGAAAAATGAAGTCGCTCTATGAAGATAAGACACATCATAGATTACTTTATTCTCTGACAGTAAAAGAGCCATATCCGTTTCATTCTTCTAGTATTTAAATGTTTCCTTGTTTTGTTTTTCATTATTTTTGGATTAAGAACCCTGCATGAACATTTCTTTACTGATCTGAAGTTCAGTCTTAGAGTTTTCTGATTCTTCTCATCCACGTAATCCCACACACATTCAGTGATGTTGAGGATGGGCTCTTGGATTAGCGAATTGTCTTTTTTTACTGGCTCTTTCCACTATTGTCTTCTTAACAGTTCCACATACTTTCGGATTCATAACGTAATAGTGAAATGGTGGGACCTGGTTTGTGGGTTCGAGTCCCCTTCCAAAGTGTGTTCCTGCCTTGTACCCAGTGATTCCGGGTGTGCTCTGGACCCACCGCGACCCTGAATTTTATAAGCGGTTACAGACAATTGATGAATGAATGAATGAATGTTCCATTCGAACACCTTACATTTTTGGTTACTCTATTTGCTTCAATATTAATTATGAATTATTCATCCAGTCATTGCTTGCATCCACTTATCCTGTTAGGGTCAGAAGCCTGCCTGGAATCACTGGGTGCAAGGCGGACACACACCCTGGACGGGATGGCAGTCACACATTCACACTTATGGGCACATTCAAGTAGCTAATCCACCTACCAACGTGTGTTTTTAGACCGTGGGAGGAAATCGGGCGCACCCGGAGGAAACCCACATGTACCCAGGGGTGGGGGACACACATAACTCCTTACATACAATTACCCAGAGCGGGACCACCCCAGGACCCTGGAGCTGTGTGACAGTGACAGTCTGTTGTGCCACTGTGCCGTCCAATTAAATTAGATTAATCCATTTAAAATAAGATGACATAATACACACTTTTATATTTACCAATATTAAAGACATTGAAATACGCAATGCCTAACCTCCTTTAATTGCCATTGAATCAATAATTTCCTAATATGCTGATACGTTTTCTGATAGGTTACATAGTCAGAAACCACACATGCAAATCTGGTTTGTGGTATGTGTAGATAAAGGCAAGTTAAGATGCTTAGTTATTTTATCTTTTCTTGATATTTACATTAACCTCCAAAACCCTGTACATAAACTAAAAACAAAGAGCCTGTGGTTAAATGTGGTTAAGGACCACATTTGAGATGAAAATGAAAGTGTGTCTATTTGAATTCTGACTGAACAAAAATCTTCAAGCCACACTATGCAGTGCTGTGAACTGTGCTGCCCATCCCTGTTTAAAACCAAACAAACCTCCACTTCCTGCTGGCAGGGAAAACAGACCAAGCCGCATGGATATGTGATTACTCATGAGGCCTGGGACTATTCATAGCATCACTGTGTCTGTCAGGAATGTAAAAATATATTGATCTGAATGTCCTGATTTAACTGCATAGATTGTGTTTGATGGGACCAGCTTTTTTTGGGTGCTTTTTGAAACATAAAAACTGAAAATAAGAGCTCTATTGTTTTTATTGTCAACATCCCTCTAGTTACCCTAATTAAATTCTGCCCAAAATAGGGCACACACCGAGAGGGCAAATAATAATTTTATACTTCTTTATACCCTATTAGCTGTGCATTTCATGGTTTTAAAATACATTTTACAAAGCCCACCATATAAATGTCATTTTTGTTACACTTCCACATTTCAGAACTGTTATAACTCATGTGCTAAAAAATAATGAAAACAAAACACCTAAGTGTAGTAAAGCATCATTGTGTGCTTGTTAGAAGAGTTAAAATTTGGAGATTTCAGAATGCACTGAATCCTTTCCTAAAGACCTGTAATCAAATCAAATTCTCACATCACTTGTGTGAATACATCATTTACAAAAACACAAGCTGTTTGGGCACTCAATATATTCTGCAAATTTTCATTCATTCATTCATTCATTCATTCATTATCTGTAATCACTTATCCAGTTCAGGGTCGCAGTGGGTCCAGAGCCTACCTGGAATCATTCCTTCACAGGGTAACACAGACACACACACACATTCACTCACACACTCACACCTACGGACACTTTTGAGTCGCCAATCCACCTACCAACGTGTGTTTTTGGACTGTTTGAGGAAACCGGAGCACCCAGAGGAAACCCACGCAGACACAGGCAGAATACACCACACTTCTCACAGACAGTCACCCGGAGGAAACCAACACAGACACAGGGAGAACACACCACACTCCTCACAGACAGTCACCCGGAGGAAACCCACACAGACACAGAGAGAACACACCAAACTCCTCACAGACAGTCACCCGGAGCGGGAATCGATCCCACAACCTCCAGGTCCACTGGAGCTGTGTGATTGCAACACTACCTGCTGCGCCACCAATATTTATTAAAGAAAAACAATTAAAATTTGGAAATTTAAAGATGCTTTAAATTATTATATAATAGTTGGAAACTCAAAATTTACTTCTGGGCATTACTCACAGGTATATGAGGAGGGAGAGCCTCTGGACTGCCTATATTCTTCCCCATGTATTCCTGCCATGGTGGATTGGCTGGTACGGCTTCCAGGGTAAGGTGGAGGTAAAGAGCCATATGCTACAGCGCTGCTGACCCCAGCCATTCTCTCGCGGGTTTTGTGGGCTTGGCTCCTCTCATGCCGGAGTTTCTCCTCATCCCGGAGCAAGGCCACCAGCTGCTTGGCCTTCTCCCTCACATTCACGCCCTGGTCCTGCCCATCCCGGTCGATATACTGGAAATCCCGGAGGGTCTGAATGGCATAAATATTCTCCCGGCACTGCTGGGCCACACGCTCGGACCCGGCCTTGATCAAATAATCCAGCAGGGTCAGCGCCTTGTACACGTGCCTCCAGTTTTTGCCGTGGTCATTGAGCCGCTTCCAGACCATGCCCATGACCTCCGTGAAGGCCACCACGTTGAAGGTCAAGTCAGCAATCTCCATCATGAGCGAGCTCGAAGGACCCCAGGGGTCATTGGAAGTGGCCTCCCGCACCTTGATCTCAGCCTCTGTGTAGTTGTTCACCATGTTCTTCACAGAGCGGCGCAAGGATGAGGTCGTCATGGTGACGGGATTGTTTTGGCGGCAACGAAAGCGTGATAAACTTCAAGCTCTCCTCTTTGAAAAGAGCCGTAACAGTTTTTGCTACTCAGGGGTAGAGAGACGATTCAGGCTTAGACTCAGCAACTTTCAGAAGAGCCCACAGCACTGCAAACCTGGTGTAAATAGAAAAGAGAGTGAGATTTATTTAGGTAAAAATACTCTATGTTCTGCCAGATAACTTAATCATAATCCCAGCATATTTTAAACCTTTCTGCTTACCTAAATGGTTAAGAGGTAAATAGAGTTATTCAGAATGGAAATTCACCATTCCAGACTTACTCTGTCAGCAATGTTCTAGGCTGTGGTGATAGAAAACAGATGTCTAAAGTGTTTCATTCAATAAAAGCTATGAAATTGCTACTAATACAGGAGACATTGCTTTATGAAAATCCATTTAAGTAAAGAGGTATATGTAGGGGGTACTAAGGCAAAAATATAGATTTTTTTTTTTGTTTTTGTAAAAACAATGGAATTATCCATTAATAACTATCACATTTCAATGCATACAAGACAAGAATTCTTCAACACCACCAGAATTAAAATAACAAACTCAGTACCTCCCAGGCTTTTGAAACATGAACCATGTGGTAAATAACTAGAATAAAAGAAAGCACAATCCATTAAAGTCGGCTGCTTTCTTCACAGTGGGAAATGTGTATTTGGGCATTTGTCAAATATTTTCCCACAAGTGAAGAAAGGAGTATTCCGGATGCTTGCCTGACAGTTTAAACCTAGTCCCAGAATAAAAAGGATTTCCAGTGGTGAACAGCTCATGGTAATGTTATTAAAGCATGTACCTGCTTTGAACAACTGTCATAACATTAAATTAACTTCAGTAAGAAAAAATGTTTCTTTGTATACGCAAAGTATTATATAGTATATGATGTATAAGATATAATAATAGAAAAACACTGCTTCCATTATAAAAATAACAATATTTCAGATGTTTAAATAAATGTAATTATATATTGATTCCATACTTTTGAATGGTAGCGTCAATCCAGAACAGTAATATTGTCTTATATGCCATCTGTAAACACCTGAAGGTGGAAGACATTTCCAGACGTGTGTAAAACATTAAATACATACAGCCTTACAGGAAAAATGTGAAAAGGGAAAGTTTCCTGTTTCATGTCTGAAGACTATGTGGACATTGTGGTTTGCTTTAAAAGCAGCAGACGGGACTGAACTGACTTGATTTAACTGGGGTAAATGTAACAGTTGTGCAATAAGACACAAAATGTCAGGTGACACAATGTGTTCTTTTAAGGTGACAGTTACACAATATGTCCAGGATTTGTAAATTCCCCTTATAATAAGAAAATTCAGCAGATGACACCTATTGTGGGCAAAGGTGTCCCACTCTGCACACATTGCTTTTATAATGTCCATAGAAAATCACAGAAACTCACAGAGTGATGGAGCACCATCAGGTACGACCTGCTACCTCAGACATTAGCAGGAGTGGTGTTTGTGATCCTTACTTGGTCATCCAAAATCAGCACCTCGCCTCACAATTCTCTTTTGACTAAAAAGCATTAAGTACTCATAGAAATGTTCCAACATCCAGCGTAAAGATTTCCCAGAGGAGTACAAAAGCGCTATTGCTTTAAAGAGAGACGAACTAGTTACTGCTGCCCTTTGTTTCAGAAGAAATGTTGGTTAAGATAGTGTCCACAAATATTTGGGACCAGCTCATTCCTGTGTGAATAAGTTAACCACAGTTTTGCACTTGTGGGTTGCATAGTCACCCCACAACTGAAACAAGATAAACACAAAGACTAGTTTTGTGGGTCTAAATCATTTATTCTAATTGACCCTGTAACGGTTAGTGGACTCTTGTTTGAATGTGGGGCTTGGCTAAAGTGCTGGCCTAATGAAATCAATAGGCTGTAGACTGACTGAGCTTTATTGGCAGATCATAACAGTGGCGTTAGGCTGTGAAATAATGGCAAAATCTCTTTTGTCTTTTGATCGATAAAAGAGCACACCCTCAGCTGCACCCTCGCAGAGAATGGCGCCGATCTTACTGACGTTGCATAATGTGTGTGTGTGTGTGTGTGTGTGTTCATTCAGTTCAACTGTGTAGCTAGACCAAACATTCAATGAGCTAGACCTTTTGGTCCCACAGAATGTCAGATAAAAATGTAATGGCTTGCTAATGGACATTCTGTGCTTGAGATATGTTGGTTTCATTCCACTCTACTGTAGAGTAGCCAGTTGTCAGATGCTGAATCTCCTAACACAGACATAAAGAGCATCATCTAAATACTTCTTGCTGACTGCTGCAGGACAGGCCAAACTGTGCCACTGAAATTAATCCAAAATCTATTATTATTTTGTTAAACCGACTTGTCTCCAATTAAAAAATAGACAATATGTCATGTCTCTGGTACAACATATCATTTTATTATTGAACCAAAACAAAATTTATAAAGTTCATTCATTATCTGTAACCACTTTTCCAGTTCAGGGTAGCGGTGGGTCCAGAGCCTACCTGGAATCATTGGGCGCAAGGCAGGAATACACCCTGGAGGGGGCGCCAGTCCTTTACAGGGCAACACACACTCACACATTCACGGACACTTTTGAGTCGCCAATTCACCTACCAAAGCATGTTTTTGGACTGTGGGAGGAAACTGGAGCACCCGGAGGAAACCCACACAGACACAGGGAGAACACCCCAACTCCTCATAGTCAGTCACCCGGAGAAAACCAACACAGACACAGGGAGAACACCCCAACTCCTCACAGACAGTCACCCAGAGCGGGAATCGAACCCACAACCTCCAGGTCCCTGGAGCTGTTTGACTATGACACTACCTGCTACGCCACTGTGCCGCCCTATAATTTATAAAGTTGAAAATCTCAGTTCAATCTTTATTCAGGGTTCAGCAGTGTAATGTTTGAATTCTTTTGACTACACAAGGATTTTCTCCTGGCTGGCTTAGTTAAGACAAATCAGGCATATTACTGTGGTTTTATAAACATTTCACATGGAGTTTGTTGAACAACTCGAAACTCATTCTCTAGCTCTTACATGACGCTTTCAGTTTTATATGAGCACCAAGCTAACACAGCAAGTCATTCAGTAACGTGTTTCGCTGCATATCTCTTGCATTTCACAATTAAGCCTTAAGCATTATTATTTTTAACCCCTAACTCAGACTGCACCTAGATTAGCCTGTTAGCCATTTGTAGATACTATATTTAAACAAACAGGGTTTTTTAAGTAGAATCGTTTTTACAATGTGTTTTCTTTCTTATAAACAGTGCTAAGATAAAAACAAATCTAATAGACATTTTTGTGAATAGATTCACAGTCTTCCCAAAGAGAATCACAGGGCATAAAAATTATATAAACATATTTAGAGACAAGGCTTTTGGGTCAAAGTAAAAAAAAAAATACAGTTTATGCAATTTCACCTAAGAAATAGATACTCTATCCCATTCCAAAGTCATGACCTTGGTGTCATACCATCCTTCCTCTTCGACTGAACTCGCTTTAGGCAGCAATCAATACTCTTAAGTGAGCTTAACAGTCACTGAGTATGCCATATTTCCTGAGCAGTTTCCAGTGGGTTACAGAAGTAGATTTAGAAAAAACACTGCAGGTACAAAAACAGTGGTACCTCGGAAAAGCAGTGTTTACATTGTATATTATATTTCTTTGACATTCTCCTAAACCAGTTGAAGTTAGAGCTGGGAGGCTTTTTTTGAGAATGACGTAGCTTAAAATTATTCGAACTACACTAACAGCCAAAGTCATTTATCGGAACTGAAGTATTATTAGAACAAAGTAAGGCCCATAGTTTAGCTCCTAAGTACTTTTCACAATTCAAATCGTGATAAAAATCTCCACAAATCACAGATATAATGGATTTAGATTTAAAGCAGTGGTGATGGATTTTATGGTTCGGTCCAGATTCCTAATGACATGCTGGGAAAGTCCAAGGACTTTTATGACCCTCATAACAACAACTACAGGTTCATCATCAAAAATAATTGAGGTCAAGAAAGGAAAACTGAAAGTACTGATATTCTCTCCCAGAATATATCTTCACTGTTTCCTCATACACCAAATATCCACAATGTTCAGAGAGGGGGGAATACATATAAACATATCAGTAAATTAGGCATGTGTGTTTTTCTTAAAGTCCACCACGACTAGGTTTTCTTGAAATTAAAAAAATAAAATAAAATACTGTCTCTGACGTCAGGCAGCGTGTTCATGACAAATTACTGTAAATAACTTTATGAGGAACTCTTTAGCTGTCAGATTCCCACCACTGCTGATGTTAACATCTCTGATTCAGCAGTTTCCTCCTGAAATTAGCATTGTATCACTACATCACACCCCTCGGAGTGGCTTTGTTATAATCTTAGCCCTATATTTATGCCGTATTTTTGAAAATGAGTAGCATTCCCCTTTAAGAGATGTTTTGATGGGACAAGGGAGCACACTGGACATGTAGAGGAGACACAGAGGACCCGTCCCAGGCAGAAAAGTATGCCAGTCGTGATCATTAGTGATCAACGAAATCTGAAAAAGATGGAAGTCTAAATAAATGAGCTCAACTTTGCGCTGCAGAGGGGCTTTGAGCTGCCTTCACATTCACAACATTGCGTCAACTGCTCTACACAGCCCACAGTGACTCAGCTAACAGCAACAACCTGCACTTCTTCCCACAAAAAAAAACATTAAAACCATTAAAAACAACAGAAAATCACGGCTCTACACACAGTTCTCGCCTCTTACCTCTCGTTTCCTTTCATAGCGATCCCAACTTTGGGCTCCTGATGGTAACTGAGCTCCTTTTCCACATCTCGCTGACCCACAGAGAGAGTTTGGTGCTGTTGTGGTTAATTCAGAGTTTGAAATATCTGCTGAGCCGTTTGTGTTAAAGTTACGGGCCCAAGAGACACCGGGCGTTGATGAGCTCAAGCTAACTCCCCCCCGGTAAAAAAGCAGCGAGTAAAACCCGAGTAAAGTGAAGCGGAGCGGGGGAGGGGACCAGGCTTTAGTCCTGATTAACCCTTCAACAACCGGACCGATAACCGTCACAATCACGGGCTGAACTCTCACACCTATTCTAAAACAAGAATTACATCTAAAACGACTTAATTATGGACAAAACTTAATTTTCCAGCAGGTGAATTTTATTTTGACTGTACCTCCTAGCACCTGTTTAATACCTGGTTAATAAAAACATTCACACCTTTAAGAGACAAAACAAATTCATAAAAAAAAAAAAAAATACACACAAATGTGTGTTTAAATATAAACATCTGAGCTAAATGTGATTTAAAACGTCTAATAATAATAATAATAATAATTATTATTATTATTATTATTATTATTAAATAATAATAAGATTACACCCTTTATTTAATCAAATGTTTCAAAAGACCCATTAAAAAAATGAATAGAAAGATTTAATAAGAGGATTTTGGCAAGACATTAGTCACCTTTATAAATATGATATGTACAAAATATAGAAAACATAAATTTAATTAGTATTTTTATTGTGAACATATTGGTAATTTGCACACAAAAGCACACTGAAATTATTTATGAGGATTAAATATAACCACAATATTCAGCCCTGTGTTTGTTTTCTCTTTGGGTGAGGGGTTTAAATGCCAAATTAATAATTTGAAAATCTACATATTGTTCCTGGTTGATACAAAGGGTCAAAATACTGTTATATTAACTTCTACTGGAAGTTAAGAATGTTTTTTCCTTTCTATTTAGTTACTATTTTTGGAAACACAGTGCTTTATTCCAGCAGCGTATAATGTCACTCTAAATGAAGAGGTTCAGATTTGTGTTATTTTTGTTCAGGAAACCAAAACAGCTCTGCATTTGAGAATGTGGGAGGGTGAAAACTGGTCGATCAAGCAAACGTGTAAGCGTTTCTGGAAAGACCAGCTCTCCTATAACTCTACAAGTCACACTCGAAGGCCTTTTAAGCAGCATGCACACACAAATCTCCCAGCAGCTTTTTCCACTTCACAATTAATATTTTTCTTGTGATTCACTGAGGTTGTCCACATGGTCCTTAAAGGGCCATGTTCTGCCTTTATTTATTTATTTATTTATTTATTTTGCATTTTGTGTGGCTTTTTAACCCAAACTCAAATTCCTTTCTACATAACCACTT
Organism: Hoplias malabaricus; assembly: GCF_029633855.1. Classification (NCBI taxonomy): domain Eukaryota; kingdom Metazoa; phylum Chordata; class Actinopteri; order Characiformes; family Erythrinidae; genus Hoplias; species Hoplias malabaricus. The sequence continues at coordinate 8,140,027 of NC_089805.1, read as the reverse complement.
TCCAAACTCTCACCATGTAACAGTGTATCCTTGTTCCTGTGTCTTTATTACTGAAATATAGAAATGAGCTGTTTTGATTGGTTGACCAAAAAAGAAAGCAGTTTCCACATATAAACTGTAGGAATAGAGGAATCAACAGTGCTTCTGAATGTCATATTTTTCATATTTAAAACATGTATTTAAACTAATGGGAATTCAGTTGTCCATGATATGGCCCATTTAACACTCTTGCTAATCCTGCTTTGTTGCAGCACACTGTCACTAACTTAAAAAGCTGTCAGTATATCTGTACCTTGAGTGACAGCATTCCCATGAACCTGAAAAGCCGATAGTCTATCAGGACCTGAGTAAGTGCTTCAGGCCAAATATTTAAAGGCAAGAGGTCTTAAACCTCTACTGTTCTCAGAAGTAACATTTACAGTCTTACCATTAAAATAATCATCTCATCTAACTTTTGACACACCCTAAATAAGGCCTGTAAACATAAAACATCTCAGATTAAAGAAGTCTGGGGATTTTCAAAACATGCTGCATAACTCCAGGGTTGTGATATAAACAAGGTCATGACCATTGTCCCTCTTTAGACTACACTTCTGGGGTTTTAAATGTGAAGGTAAAATAGTGGAAGATCTGACAAACAAATGTATTGGGCGTCAGTTTATCCTTTTAATACACAATGTGTTTTTAAAAATAGATACCACAAAAAATTTGTAGAAAGTCTGATGTAGGATGTGCTACTGTCAGTAACATTAATACAGATAAATATCCTCCTATGGGAAGATTACTGAAATCAGGCCCTGGACAATGGCCTATATCACACATCACTCAAAACTCTAACACTGCTCTGGAACTGACAGCAAGTGTGGATCCATAATTCATTTGTAAAAAGGCGAACACTCAGACATGTTTTTCTTGCTGTCCTGGGCGTGCCACTTTTGCTGAAGCCGACAGCTCCTATTGGCTCAAAATGGTGTGCTCTGCACTCTGGTAGGAGCATGCATATTTAATGCCCATGACATCATCTTTTTTTTTTTGTCCAGATTCCAGCACAGGGCAGAAACTGGTTAACACTCTTAGTGCATGTTTTACACAATCCACGTGTCTCTTTCTCTCCAATTTCAATCTTTTTTTTTTTGCACCTCCATTGCTCTATTCATTCTGCCTCAGGCTCCTGACCAAATTTTTTTTATTTCCAACAAAAGCCTCGATGATGTCATTGGAGTGGGGCATGCAGACAGATTTAGGGGTTGTGTGGGGTGGGGCAAAGACAGTGGGGGTATGAACTGCACCAGAGTGACATCACAACACACAAGAGTTACCCTGAGTGAACTGGACACTTCTGAAAACTGTTTCCCGCAGCTGCTGCTCGGACCTAATTATAGAATAATAAATACTTGATCAGTCTGCATCGTCCCAAAAGCCAAAACTAAGTAAGAATGCATCTTAAACTGGTGCATTATTACTATAAGTGATCCATGGTGTAAATATGAATCAGCAGAAGAGATAGGATTTCTTTTTAGCTGAGCTCAGCAGTCTGCTTCAGCTCATTTTGCTTTGCTGCACCCATGTGGCTGTGGATGGTAATTTCAGTTCACTCAGTGTTTACCAATCCACATCCTGTAGTACTTTCTAGGGGAATTCCACTGATTTTCAGAACTTCAGTATAATTCAGTCACTTAGATGTAGACAAACTTTTTTAAAGAGTGGTTTATATTGGAATGCGTCTGCGTGGAGAAATACAATGACTGATTTTTTCAGCGATAGGAAATGGGATGTGATGTTTCAAAAACAAACGTCTATTATATGTATTCTCCACAAATACCAGCGCTTCTGAATGTACATATGTACTGCTCATAATAGTAAAAGAGTGGTAGATGCTTAATGTATTTAGAGACCACTTTTAAGAATTAGTCTACTTTAAAGTGCACTCTGTTATAGAGTAAAAAGAAGAACAGAGACAAACTGACAAATTCTTATTATAATTATCAAATAAGTTAAGCATTTTTGTGCATCCATTTGAAAATGAGAAACTGATCCAGAGGCTTTCAGAAGAAATATTTCCCCGCTTTAAAAAAGAGAATTTCAAGGTTTGGCTGATCCACACATGTCCGGTGAATGTTTTCATTCTTTGAATAGTTGAAATACACATCTATGATTTGTTTCCAGATGGAAGGATTTTATCCTTAGAACATCCTTCAGTCCACCACAAGAAAGGAGCCATCTGTTCTTACACAATCCAGCAGAGAGAGGATTTGCTCCAATAAAAACATTCCTTCTTTAAAAGGGAAGACAGAAGAAACTCTGTTTCTTACATCAACGATAACTAATACATATAGTGCGTTTAATTGGACGTCTGTTGTTATAGTATTTTCTGACAGAAAGAGGGCTAGGCTTTGTCATCTGTCCATTTGTCCATGTGTCCTGTCAGCCAGATTCTGAAAGAATGTCTCCAGCCTCAGCAGCAACATGGGCAATATACTGTCCAATAACGCTAAACCTTCCCAGGAGCAGCGCAGTCCCCTACAGAAAAAGGTGGAGAATTACAGCTAAATACAGTTTGTCATTGGTGAAACATAAACTGTAACTTTATAAGAAAATGCAAATATATTCTTGGCCTTTATTGCAGTAGACTTGGTTTCTCTTTAATTCTGGACCATTTCAATTGGATCATTCATCATGACATTAGCACACAATATAGAAGGCAACTGGTAATATTAATTATGGATAATACGTATTGAAGCAAGAACAATACAGGTCTATTAAGACTGAGAGTAGAGAAGGGTTTTTGAAAGTTTTACATTTCTTATAATGAAAATTAAGTAACCTGTCATCAAGGATTAGAAGCCCTCTCTGTAGCAGTTCCTTAAAATCCTCAGATACTCCAAATATCTGGTGGAAATTCTTCTCTGGACTGAACGCTGCCCAATGCTGTCCCAGCACAAAAAACAAATTTGCCAATGCAAAGTCAGATATCCCAGAGTTAATCATAACTACTCCATTAAAAAATGTTCATCTTAAAGGGGCACTTCAATTTAAAATCATATGGAGTGGTATATATTTGCTAATTTCCATTAAATGTGGCTCTTCTAAATATGTGACTTATTTTTCTTTCATATCTCCAAGAAAGCACAGTTTTGTCTGTTTACAGCCACAAAAAAATTTGTGTAATATTGCCAGATTATTAATTTTTGGACATGTCACTTATGTTTGACTTGTTTATTTATTCTTTTTTTTAATAGTGTAAAGTCACACTTCTGTAGATAATGTAAGAAATGCTCTGGAATGTTTGAATACCTGGTGGGAGAGTCCATTATTCATACGCAGTCCCATAACTAAGACTTCTTCCAATCTACAAGCACAAAAAGTCACCAGCTTCATCAACATCCTCTTCTCTCTCTTCAAGCTGTGTATTATTCTCAAGTGTGTTTATCTTTATTAAAAACAATCAATCCTCACAACTCAAGATGGCTAAGCTGTATCCTCCTGCGTGTAGCATGTCCATGTTGCTGGACTTCTTTTATCCAAACATCTGGCTCTAATGTCTGAGTGCGAGCCTCTCTCAGAATACCTCCATCAGCATGTGCAACAAAACGGCCATGTGCTCCTGACATAAAAAAAACATGATTATTCAAATGTACTTATTGTGGAATAAAAAACCCTAACTACCAACCTACCTGGTCCAACGCCAATGTATTGCTCTGCTTTCCAGTAGCCAACATTATGTGTACTGACAGCATTCTAAAAAAACAGAATATATATCAAGAGGCTAAAAAGCATAAAATATAATGCTACTATTACAATAATGGCAGCTTTGTCAGGGAGTGAAACACATTCTAAATTATTTAGTTATTCAAAAAAAGTCAGACCTCTCAGAATATATTTATTTGTTTTTAGGTCTTTACAATCATATTAAATATATATATTATTATATTAAATAACATATTAAATTCTTCTAAATATCATTATGGTGATGCAGGTTTGTTGTGACAATAGCCATTAGCCTAAATTTTAAGTTACACACTTAGATCGTACTAAAAACTTACATTTTTGGCGAAGTTGGACACTTCGTACTGAAGAAAGCCTGCCTTCTGGAGAATATTTCTTGCAGATTTGTACATTGAAGCTGTGACATCCTCACCAGGCAAGGTTACTTTGCCCAGCTGGACTTGTTTGAAGAGGTAAGTGCCCCTCTCCAAGGTCAGCTGGTACAGGGACACATGGTTATCACAGATGGACAGCAGCTCTTCCAGCTCCATTTCCCAGGAACCTACACTTTGATCAGGAATCCCAAACATCATATCTGCGGACACACGTCCGGGGCAAAGTCTCCTGGCTTCCAACAGTGTCTGGATCGCTTGCAGTGGACTGTGATCCCTCCCCAACACCTTCAGATTGGCATCATTCAGAGACTATAGAGAAATTGCATACTGGAAGTAACTCGACAAGGACAGATTATAGATATGGTACTTTATTTGTTGCTGTACTAGTGTTGACGTGATGCAGATATTATGAGGCTAAAAAATGGAATTCCATGTTCCATTATATCTACATAATTGAATAGTTAATGTCCTTCAGAGTGACTAGGTGCATCAATTCTGTTAAAGATCACTGTGTAAATTCACATGTAAATTCACTGGTAGAATTAGGGTTTGAATCATAGACCAATCGCCAATAAAAAATATTTTTTTTATCATTGTTTCTGTGTTTTGCTGCTCTATACGTATTGTTATTTAAAAAAATAAAGGGTGCTCTTAGACTCTTACACAGTATTTTATCCTATAAATTTACTATTGATAATTGCTTGTCTGCCAGTCACCTGCACGCCTATGGAAAAGCGATTGACTCCAGCTGCTACAAACTCTTTAAGTCTGGCTTTTGCAGCAGGGGTAGGGTTAACTTCAAGGGTGACCTCAGCCTCAGCAGACAGCTGTGCATTTTTGGATGCAGTCTCCAGGACAGCAGCAATGGTAGATGGCTGAGCCAAGCTGGGTGTCCCACCACCAAAAAACACAGAGGTGATGCTGGAAGACAAGACCAAGAAACTGTCAACATCATGGGGTTCATTATTACACTTGTTGACTCTGTATACTTATTTTCCTTTTTAAAAAAACAAAAGACAATTGTGAAGATCTCTATATGGCGAAAACGGCTGAGAACACCTGCACGCCACACATATTTGACAGAGGAAAATGTTTTTCCCAATGCTATTGCTACATGGATGGAAGCATATTTTCTAAAATGCTATCGTGTTTACAGTACAGCAAGAAGATTTATACAATTGCAGGCTGCCAACAAAAGGGGCTGAGCCCAAATTTTTGAAATCCGCCACAGATGATTATCCCACCTCAAACTAATTTTACAGCTGGCAATTTGTGAAGTGTGATTCATCACTCCAAATTCGGATATTCTGATACTGCATTGTATAGTGATAATATCATTATACCCATGACACCCCCCATTTAAAAAAAAAAAAAAAAAAAAAAAAAAAAAAAAAAAAGATCAATACAAACACTTACTGAGACACCTGACTAATGTGTAGCAGTGTCTCTGTTTCCTTCTGTAGACACTGTGTCATCAACAAATGGTCCACTGAGCGAGGGATGTACTTATTGAAGTTGCAGTAAGAGCATCTTTTTAGACAATAAGGCCACTAATTTTAGAGAGAGAGAGAGAGAGAGAGAGAGAGAGAAAGACAGACAGAGAGAGAGAGAGAGAGAGAGAGAGAGAGAGAAAGAGAAAGACAGAGAGAGAAAGAGAGACAAAGACAGACAGACAGAGAGAGAGAGAGAGCGAGAGACAAAGACAGACAGACAGAGAGAGAGAGAGAGAGAGCGAGAGAGAGAGAGAAAGAGAGAAAGACAGAGAGAGAGACAAAGACAGACAGAGAGAGCGAGTTTTATTTAACATAATAAGACAAAACTTTCTTTCTACAAACAACTGAAGCTGATACTCACATGGACATAGAGCGATGCTTCGTTCGTAAAACATCTCCTAAATAAATTACCACTTTCATATACTGGACTCTTCAAAATGTGTCGCTGAGAAAGAGCTCGCCATGCTTGTGTCATTTTTTTCACATTATAATCACAGACATATTGAACGAATATAGATATGAGAAACTTAAATGCGAGCAAAAACGGATAGAAATCAAATTATGCCTTGCCTTTAGCTGCTCATAGCTGTAGAACAAGTTGAAAAGCAGTGTTTTCTGCACGGCACCATTTCGCTGTAACTCATAACATACTCCTGTTTCCACACAAAGGCGCTATTGAGTCAAAAAGTCGGAAATAGAAAATAAATAATTAAATAAATAACCATCCAAACTTGGAGATAAATATAGCCTCCTTAACCCTCAGAGAACATGACATTGATTTTATAACTGTCTATTATTGTTTTCCTCTTAAAACCGTTATTATGAAGCCACTGAGTAACACAAAAATAAAGTCTTTTTATATATATTTGTTTTTTGGCTTCGTTTTCGTTAAAGGTTACACCCATGGGTTTACCACATTTTAGTCATCCAGCATTGCTTCTGAACAGAAGGGTATTAATAGAGTATTGGGGATGTGTATAGTGAATATTTAATTCTTCTCTGGATATTATGCAGGGCCTGTAAAAAAAAACAACTGAACGTCTGTGTTTAAAGGGTTAATAACAGAATAATATGCCCGTATTATGAATGCTGATGTAGTGTCTTTTCACTGTCCTCCTTTCTTACCCTCTTTCTGTCAGCACTCTTCTATCCGCACATGATTTATGTGGGACACGGGCCTTTACTCTCTCCTGATCACCAGAGTGTGTTTCAATTTCGCTGAGCACCGGATGGTACTGCTCCATCCATAAAGAATACACAGCCCTACCTTGGCTTAAACCGTCTTAGTGGACAGTTCTCACACACCTCGGAAACACTTCACCCTTTTCTTCTCAGTGTCAAATAGTACTTAATTAGGCGCTTGTTTACTTGGCGAGGGAGTTGACCGGACACAGTGTACAATTCTTGGATCTTGTAACGGTTACAGCTACGCTGTGCCTTTAAGAGAGGGGACCTCTTTGTTTATATATATATATGGGTGCAGGTATATAAGGGTCTCTTCAATGAGGGGTGGCGCCAGTAGAGTGACGTGACCCCAAGGAGAAGAGGGTAAGCTATAGTGATGGGAATTTCGGCTCTTTTTGGGGAGCCGGCTCTTTCGGCTCCTAAATGGCTCTTTGTTTTACCACTTTTTTCCACTGGTACAGAACAATATTACCTACATTTTACACGACTATATGGAGAAAATATTATTGTTCAATATTAAAAATAATAAATAGTGTTGCAATGGCCAATTGTTTTATGGCTGTCTTGTAATAACTCACTGACTGCACTCACACATTCAATTGTATAAATAACTGGATTTTTATTTAAACACCTCAATAAAAAATCACTTGTAAACTCTGAAATACAGCCAATGGAACCCAAAAGGTAGGTTTTACAAAAATAGTTTATTAAATTAAAATAATCATCCATTTCTGGGAAATAAAATAAACAAATACTCTGCAAAACAGCAGCATTCAACGGTAGTGATTAAAACAACCACAACTGTCAACAAACATTTAACTGATTTAACATTTTCTTCAACTATTTTGAGGAAGGCAGATTGGCACTCAGGAAAACCAAGTGTCTCATCCGGTTTCTTCTCTCTGTCCTTATCTGCTCAGTTTTTGAAAATACTGCTTCTTTTCCTTTCGGTCATTTTTCTCCCTTCGGCTCTCCCTCTTCACTTTCCTACTGTTTGCCACCCACCCCTCCCCTCCCTGCTTGGTGGTATAGCCCTTCGCTGATTGGTACCTTTGCTTGTTGTTCTCTGATTGGTTGAATGACTATGGAATCAGATTTGTGCCAAAAAAGAATCGCACAAAAAAATTCATCTCAAACGTAAAACATATAATTTTCAAACAAAATATCCAGCTCTGACCTTTGTGCTCCATGGTTTTAGTGCGTGCTCTCTGAGTTTTGTGCGCGTGCTCTCTGAGTTTTGTGTGCCAGCTGCACGAGTTTTGTGCGCATGCTCTCTGAGTTTTGTGCGCCAGATCCCTGAGTTTTGCGAGCAGTTTTGGCACAAAGCTCTCGCGTGGGCGGGACTTCTCATTGGTGCCTTCCCATTGGCTAATGAGTTTTTGAGTGACAACTCAGTGCCCACGTCATTCGTTGCAGCTCAGCAACGGAGAGACAGGAAAGATTTCAACATTAAAGAGTTAGTAATTTTACACAAACACGAATTCTCTTTGTACTTTACTGTTTAAAAACTATGAAATATCTGCAAAAATGAAATATCTGCCAAAACTGCTCGCAAAACTCAGGGATCTGGCGCACAAAACTCAGAGAGCACACGCATAACTCAGAGCTCACGCACTAAAACCATGGAGCACAAAGGTCAGAGCTGGATATTTTGTTTGAAAATTATAAGTTTTACGTTTGAGATTAATTTTTTGTGCGATTCTTTTTGGCACAAATCCGATTCCATAATATGACAAGCCTTAGAAAAAATGGCTCGGTCTTAGACGGGAACCGGCTCTCATCGTTCACTTACAAGAGCCGGCTCTTTGAACCGGTTCGTTCGCGACCGACACATCACTAGTAAGCTGGTATAGCTGGCATTAGACTCTACTGAATCCAGTAACACTATTAAGAAGCTCCCCGCTGCCCTTTCCTTTATGTATGAACGGCTGGGGTAGCAGCCGTGTGACCTGGCTTTGTATGGTCCGTGTAGTAGCTAAATAAAGTAGCCTTGGTGCAGCCCACTCCGGAGTATGTGTCCTGAATGCTAACTGCTAGCGGCTTACTACACACCACGTAACCTCTAGGCCTGGAGCTTCTCAAATTCCCCGCCCTAAAGGCGAGGTTTGCACAGAAAAAGTGTTACAAGTGGCGCCCGAACATCTTGTTAAAAGAACCGAGAGCCTTCGGTGAGTGGATATCCTGATTTCGCATCGCTGCCTAAAGACTACCGAGGCCACTCCACGCGGCTAGCGGTCGGCGCGAAGTGAGTGGCGGGCGATAGTGGACTGCAGCTGGGGACGGAAAGAGCGGAGGCCGGGTCAGCCTATTGTGGAGGTATCCAAGTGCATGTGAACTTTTCGCCGGATTTTTTTTTATGAGACTGTCGGTTGAGTCGTCTGGTTGTGGGAGAGGGAGAAACTACACTGTTTCACGGAGTTAAGCTGCCGGTGAACGGACTTTTTTTTTTTCCGCGCGTTATGCGCGCGAGTTGGCGGGAACGCGAGACAAGCGTTTTTTCTCCCGCATCTCTCTCTTATCGCGAGATTTTCTGACTCGAAGTAATATAGGACTGAAACGAATCTCGAGTGACTATAAAGAGAGAGTTTAAGCTGAATTTGATATCTGGCAAGCTCATTCCAACGAGGTGGAGCAACTGTGTTTTTTTCTATTCTTACTCCAGCTTTCTCAAGCTGCAGCGAACTGAACTTTTTTCTACACATTCTCTCTGCGCATGAGCTGTGGAGCTGTTTTTCTCAGAACTTTTTTTCCCTGGCATCTTATTCTGAAGTGTGTGGCTGGACTCGTGTTGCATTGTGTTCACATGAACATACATAACATTTGCCAAGTTTAACACTCAAAAAAAACTATATATATATATAATTTATTTTATTTTTTTAAAAACATTGTTTATGCACTTGTCTATGTAACGTTTAGCCACCTTGACCCACAGACTGACTTTCCTGACCGAGACTGCCCCCAGACTGAGGTTGCCTCAGCAGTCTAGCGGAGGTCTAACTGAGCAAGTCCAATCACTGAGGTCTGAGGTAAGACTCTTACAGCAATGTTTGACAGACTCACTGGATTTACAGAAAAGCGTGCTTGAACAGTGGGGCCATCCACATAATAGAATAGAGACTGATCATCATACTGGGCATGTTACATCCTCAGCATCTAATACAGTGCCTGTACCAGCACATGCTTCCACAGATAGACGTGCCACCCAAGACCCCCAGTCTAGGAGTGCTTTTTGCACTTCTCCACAATGTCTTGACATGAATAACACTTCTAGGATCCTGGCATCTATTTTACACCAGTCAAAGCTAGAGCCCGCTGTGTTTGCAGCTGATGGTAAAGTCCAACTGGACAACTGGCTTCATTCAATGAATGTCTATCGGATGTCTTTTGACCTGACTGATGCACAGGTTTTCTTGTAACTTCCATGTTTTCTGGCTAAAGAGCCACTGAAATGGTTCACTGTCCTTAGAACGCATATAGTCACTTGGACACAATTCTGTGACCTATTTAAGAAGGTCTTTCTTCTAACTGACTTCCAAGAGCTAGTCATGAGAGGCATACTTGACTGAGTCCAGGCAGCTGATGAACCACTTCCCACATTTTGAGTGAGTTTAACAAACTGCAAAGTCCTCCTCCAGAACGGGAACAGATCGAACTTTTTGTAAATACACCCTGGACAGATACAGAGTGGCACTTTACGGCACACCCATTGTGTCAGTTATGGACCTTCTCTTGCTAACTCATGAACTTCATTCTGCTCTGGGCCCAGTGGACATCATTGTCAGAGTGTTCAGGGAAGGGCTAAACACCTTGATAAAACACATTGCTTTAAATGTTCTCTGCCTGGCTTTACATCATGTACCTGTCCACACTGTAATTCCCTATCTAGGGATCATAACAGTAGTCCCAGTATACCCTCTGATGCTGCACAATGCACCTCCAGTTCAGTCAGACCTGTTCCTGTTGTGGATAGCGGCAAATTTTCTGATGGCAGGAGGTCTTCAGGCAAGCTGCAGGGAAACGTCAAAGGGGGGAGGTCGTTTTACAGAGGCACCCCTCCCCCCCAAACAATAGACCTGCCTCACTCAGCTCAACCATATTTATTACACATGGAAGACATCACTTCAGGAACTTTCTGGAACACTCCTTTTAAAACTAGAGTCAACCTTAGAGGGGAAGCAATCCTGCCACTTTAGACACAGGCACCTCTCTGTCAGCCGTGCGAGCCAACCTGGTAACACCCAACAGCCAAAGCAACCCCAAAACTCAACCATGGGCTGGTCCACCTTTACAGTTAGCTGACAGATATGGAGCTAACTGTCCTGAAGACAGTACAAATGAATTGAATACTCCATACGTTGAACTAAATGGGCTGTTATACTTCCTCGACCCTAAATCACACTGTGGTCCGCATCCTTTGAGACAGTTCAAGCTGTATGTACCTACTGCCATTAGGGGCACATTACTTAAGTATTACCATGACCATCCCACAGCTGGCCACTTGGGAGTCTCCAAGACTCTAGCGCGATTGAGGCTCAGGTTCTTTTGGCCTAAGATGGCCTCTGATGTGAAATATATGTGGTGTCCTGTGCCGTCTGTCCACTCACAAAACCCTGTCAGAGGAAGCCTGCAGGTCTCACGGTACCCATTAAACCTGAAAGACCTTGGGAGTATGTTGGAGTTGATTTTGTGGGACCTCTGCCCTGTACGTCTTGTGGGAATGTGCACATAATTGTTTTCATTGACTACTTCTCAAAATGGGTGGAGATTAATGCAGTGAGGGAGGCAACATCTCAGGTTGCAGCCAGCAAGTTTGAGAGTGAAGTTTTTGCTCAGCATGACACCCCTTAATACCGAGGTACACTCCTTGTTGCAGATCTCTTTGAATGTGTGCTGGCCACACTTGGGTCTGAACACACACACAACATAAGTCCTCACAATTATATAAAAACATGTACACATCTTGCAAAATCTTCATAGTAAATCCTTTACTGAAAGCAGTTCCACTGCTCCACAGTCCATAACTGGGTGCTATAAACACGGCCTTGAGCATAAGGAAGTAAGCTCATGTGCAGCTGCTCCAGCGTCCATGAGTGCCCTTTAAAGTAGGTGAATTCACTAACTGTAAGAGGTCTCTACAAATGTTTGAACTAATGGTGTATTTAATGATTAGAGTTGAATCTTACAGCAGGGTAGGGATGTTTTGGCTCAGTCACTCCCTCACCTCTGCCCACAGGTCGTATTGATGGTGGATTCAGTTGCAGGAATGCGCCAGCCTGCAGTGTGTGACTGTCAGCGTCTAAACTTTTACGGCCTTGATGCCTGATTGTGTTTTGTTGTTAGACATGAAATAACCTTTCAGATCCACCTTAAATAATAAGCTGGGCATACACTACAGCATGGGTCACCAATGTTAACCACAAAGGGCCGGTGTGGCTGCAGGTTTTCGTTCCAGTTGAGCAGGAGCAAACCTGATTCTACTTCTTTAATCCACTAGCCTTTAAAGAGTTATACAGGGTGTGCTCCTGTTTGGTTGGAATGAAAGATTGGTGCACTAGAGTGAGGCTTAAGATTCCTTCTATTTGGCCTGAATTTTGCATTCTACCTTAAATGATGCAGGAGTGACAAGTTTCCAAACACTATCTGCAGGGTCATTTAAAGTGGAATGTAAAAATACCTCCTTGTATTTATTTATTTATTTATGTATTTTATTTTTTTATTTTTTAAATAAACCTTGCTGATCCACTGCCTCTCATCACTGAGGGGGTGATGATGATTCAGACATACACCGTATGTCCAAAAGTCTTTTGACACCCATAATTGGTTATTTTTAGCTTGTTTAGGACGGAATCTTTATGAACACAGAGATTCAGTAGCGCAAACAGAGTTTGTAGTCTCCATAGAAAAGTGTTCAACAGAACGACATGCTCTGGAGCAGCTGCACATGAGCTTAAAGTTATCATGCTCAATGCCAAACATGTGCTAGAGGGAAAAAGCCCCCTGCATTGGGCAGTGGATTGTATATTCTATGGAGTGGGTCCCAGGGTGTCCAGGACCCCTGTAATTAACCCTTTGGACCCCCTGAAAGTCATAAAGACTCCCTTAAGAACATGATACACCCTACTGAGTTTGTGACAAAAATAATGGCATGAATTAGTTTTCAAAAGTCTTTTAAAAAATAAATGTAATTAAATTTTAGACTCTTTTTGCTCTGCTTTTATTTTTCTTAACCAACCAGCAAAGCAGCACCAGTCTGTCAGAAGGTGGAGCTGTAGCCAACTGGTGAGTTATCTCTCTCCTCTTTTTTGCTCTGCATGGGGGGGGGGGTACTCCTGCCTACTCCTGCCTACTCCATCCTCCAAACCTCTGCTCCCTCGGCCTCTGCTGTTCCCAGCGTACTCCCTCTCTTTGCTGTTTACTCCATCCTCCAAACCTCTGCTCCCTCGGCCTCTGCTGTTCCCAGCGTACTCCCTCTCTTTGCTGTTTACTCCATCCTCCAAACCTCTGCTCCCTCGGCCTTTGCTGTTCCCAGCGTACTCCCTCTCTTTGCTGTTTACTCCATCCTCCAAACCTCTGCTCCCTCGGCCTCTGCTGTTCCCAGCGTACTCCCTCTCTTTGCCGTTTACTCCGTCCTCCAAACCTCTGCTCCCTCTGCCTCTGCTGTTCCCAGCGTACTCCCTCTCTTTGCCGTTTACTCCATCCTCCAAACCTCTGCTCCCTCGGCCTCTGCTGTTCCCAGCGTACTCCCTCTCTTTGCAGTCCACTCCATCCTCCAAACCTCTGCTCCCTCGGCCTCTGCTGTTCCCAGCGTACTCCCTCTCTTTGCTGTTTACTCCATCCTCCAAACCTCTGCTCCCTCGGCCTCTGCTGTTCCAGCGTACTCCCTCTCTTTGCAGTCCACTCCATCCTCCAAACCTCTGCTCCCTCGGCCTCTGCTGTTCCCAGCGTCCTCCCTCTCTTTGCTGTTTACTCCATCCTCCAAACCTCTGCTCCCTCGGCCTCTGCTGTTCCCAGCGTACTCCCTCTCTTTGCTGTTTACTCCATCCTCCAAACCTCTGCTCCCTCGGCCTCTGCTGTTCCAGCGTCCTCCCTCTCTTTGCGGTTTACTCCATCCTCCAAACCTCTGCTCCCTCGGCCTCTGCTGTTCCCAGCGTCCTCCCTCTGTTTGCTGTTTACTCCATCCTCCAAACCTCTGCTCCCTCGGCCTCTGCTGTTCCCAGCGTCCTCCCTCTGTTTGCTGTTTACTCCATCCTCCAAACCTCTGCTCCCTCGGCCTCTGCTGTTCCCAGCGTCCTCCCTCTGTTTGCTGTTTACTCCATCCTCCAAACCTCTGCTCCCTCGGCCTCTGCTGTTCCCAGCGTCCTCCCTCTCTATGCTGTCCACTCCATCCTCCAAACCTCTGCTCCCTCGGCCTCTGCTGTTCCCAGCGTCTTTCCTCTCTCTGTTGTTTACTCCATCCTCCAAACCTCTGCTCCCTCGGCCTCTGCTGTTCCCAGCGTACTCCCTCTCTTTGCTGTTTACTCCATCCTCCAAACCTCTGCTCCCTCGCCCTCTGCTGTTCCAGCGTCCTCCCTCTCTATGCTGTCCACTCCATCCTCCAAACCTCTGCTCCCTCGGCCTCTGCTGTTCCCAGCGTCCTCCCTCTCTATGCTGTCCACTCCATCCTCCAAACCTCTGCTCCCTCTGTCCTCGATCGCTCTGCTGTTTGCTAATTGCTTCCAGTTTTTCCTGTTCTCTCTCACTCTCCTTTGCCTTCTTTACGTTCTGAATCCCCTCGTCTTTTGCTCCTGTCTCGCCCTCCTCTCCATTTGTTCCTGTTTCATTCTTTTCCTTTCCTCCTGTCTCACACTCCTCTTCATTGGCACCTGTCTTATTCTCCTCTACTGTTAGAAGAAATGAGTGTTGTTAATTATTGAACCTGGAGCACTGTTGTCTGGATTATTTTTTGGCGTCCAAACTCATTATCTCTGATGAGGGAATAAACACTTGACCTCTTTGCCTATAGTGACAATACAACTCACTATGGCAACTACCTACCAATTCCCTAGCAACAACCTAGTTCTAAAAACCACTGGGCCGTGCTCTTTCTGCTTCTCTCCCCCAAGTTAGTTTTACTGGATCTTACTCACCCACTGCTTCACTCATCCTCATCTTCACTGCGTCATCCTTCAGGTGCCTCACCCTCTGCATGACCTCCTCCACTCTTGCCAAGAGCTCTCCTTCAACATAAATAAACAGTCAGTTTTCCAATCCCAATTCATTCCTCATGTATTCACACTGTTTCCACCACTCACCAGTGAATGCGGAATAAACAGAGCCTGTCTTGGCCTCCAGCTCCATTCCTGAGCCATGCTCTGAAAGAATCAGCAGAGGTTCAGCTAAATGACACGTTTAAAAGTGTGTGGACACATGTTCAGATACTTCAATTATATAGTCACAGACATCAGAGCTATATAACCTTAATAAAGCTGGAGCAGCTGTACATGAGCACGAGGTCACCATGGCAAACGATAAATCAGAGCTAAAAGGGTATTAAAGCCCCTTGGCACTGGGCTTCACTGGTGAAGTGGTGCTCCATTCAATATCTATAGTATGATTTGGTGCAGTGTTTATGATCCAAAACTCATCATCAGACCCAGACCTCACCTGAAAATAACACTCCTTGTGGCTGAATGCCATCAAATCTTCACAGAAAGCTTTCAACATCTAGTGTACAGCCTTCCCAAAAGGGTCAAGGGAGGTAAACGTCTTCATAAATACGTTTCACACCAGAAGAAATGTTGGCTGACAGGTGTCCACAAATTTATGGCCACATAGTGTATGTTTTGATCAAACATTGTAACTCTGACCTGATTGAGTTTAGCTGATCATCAGCTGGTAAATTAATTAATAAATTAATTCAATGATTTCCAAAGTGGAAAGCAAAAAAAAAAATGCTAAAGGTGATTTAATCATTTTGTTAATTTTTTTGGTTCAATAACAAGTTGTAGTTTTGAATGATTTAAAGTGTTTATATCCTGTGTTGTTCCGAAGTGTGAAGATGGCACTGCAGG
The DNA here is from genome assembly GCF_029633855.1 of Hoplias malabaricus. Classification (NCBI taxonomy): domain Eukaryota; kingdom Metazoa; phylum Chordata; class Actinopteri; order Characiformes; family Erythrinidae; genus Hoplias; species Hoplias malabaricus. Next base: position 8,124,199 of record NC_089805.1, on the reverse strand, counting down.
AAAAGTTTGGGAACCACTGAATGAGTCAATAAGCTGCAGGAATGGACCAATAGCAGCCCAGTTTACTTGGTTGCCACGGCAACAGATGGTGTTCAGGCTGGTGATACATCACCACTCATTACAACAAATAATTTTTGTAAATCAAATCCTGGCTAGTCACCTAGAGGTTGGGTGTCGGAGCTTTGATGTTTCAGGAGCTTCTCCAGTAACTCAATGACTTTTCCATCTTTCTCCGTCAAACTCATTAGGTCCTTCATGATTCCAACTGTTTCATGTGAGTAAATATTAACAGTTTCACAGTGGGGTCAATATCATAGTCTGTGGTCGACTACCTAAAACAACATAGCAACCAACTAATAACCAGAACTGCTAGTTTTTACGTTTATAGAATTACATTTTAATTAATTTACTCACCCAGGGGGTGGTGTCTCAGGGGCCTGAGCTGGTTAACAAGGATTTTCAGGACCTCAGTGGCAGCCTTGATTTGGGCGTTGATGTTCACTGAATTATGTTAAACACATTGTTTATACACATTAATCCTAATAATAAACAGAATTCATAAAATTTCATGGATGATATTATAATGTCTTCTGTTTCTTACCCAGAGTTGTGTCCAGAACCTTGACCTCCAGCTTCTGCTTGTAGAACTGATAGAGGTCTCTGATGACATCCCCCGCCATAAGCATTATCATCGCTGTAAGAGTATTTCTTGTGCTCTCCTCTGTCCAAAAACACAGCTAATATTAAGAAACTATTTCATATAGATGCGACGTATCTGCATTTAACTCATAAGGGAATGTTGTTATCTTTGCTGTGTTGTGAAGACCCTGATCTATATGGTTCTTGCTCCTTTCCAAATAAGGTAAACATAATGGTTGGTTTACGTTTGCGTGTTTTAGGGACTAAGGGAGGGGTAAAATTTATAGTCTCCTACCCTCACTGACAGCTTATCCTAAACATTTCTCTCTGTGGAACACAGAAACAGAGCATATGTCTGAACAAATAAAACAGTGAACATTTTTTAATACTGCACTTAAGGCCTTATGATTAAATATACCTCAGGAACAAACAGTAAATAACATACTCAGGAGGTGTTACTAATACATACTTGTTTCTTTTTACCTTCTTTATTAACTGCAAGCTGAGCGTTTAAGTTCATTAATAATTAAAGAAGCACTCAGATTTTTCTCCAACGATTCTACCTGATGTTTCGGTCGTTGTACTGACACCTAGTGGCCTGTATGTGTCGCAGGTTCTGTACTAAACATGCATGTGTTCAAAACTATTTACTATACACTGCATTGTTTGGGGGTTCCGCCATTTTGTAGTAGTGTCCGAAAGCATAATATTCAGGGCACTCAAACAATCCCACAATGCACTGCAATTAGTAGGGTACAACCCATGTACACTCACAGATATCAGATTATTCATAAACCACTACGTTGTTTTGGTGAAAACCTGCATGAGGTAGTGTTCCAAATCATTCTCTACCCTCCTGAATTCAGTTCCCTATAATAGTGAACTATATAGTGAACTATATACCTCCTCCTTGGATCACCACCTTAACGTGGTGGAGGGGTTTGCGTGCCTGCGTGAGCCTAGGAGCTATGTTGTCGGGGGCAATAGCCCCTGGTAGGGTCTCCCAAGGCAAATTGGTCCTAGGTGATGGGCCAGACAAAGAGTGATCCATAAAGACACAGATGAAAAAGACAACGAGGACACAGCCTCCCTTGCCCGGAGCAGGGTTACCGGGGCCTCACCCTGGAGCCAGGCCTGGGGGAGGGGCTCCTTGGCGAGCGCCTGGTGGCCGGACTTTCACCTATGGAGTCCGGCCGGGCTTAGCCCGAAGGGGATACATGGGTCCACTCTCCCATGGGCCCACCACCTGTGGGAGAGGTAGTAATCCGGGTCTGGTGCATTGTGGATCGGGTGGTGGTCGGGGTCGGGGGCCCTGGCGTTCCGATCCTCGGTTACTGAAACTGGCTTTTGGAACATGGAACGTAACCTCTCTGGTGGGAAAAGAGCCTGAGCTGGTGCGCGAGGTTGAGAGGTACCGACTAGATATAGTTGGGCTCACCTCGACACACAGTATGGGCTCTGGAACCAATCTCCTCGAGAGGGGCTGGATGCTCTTTCACTCTGGAGTTGCCCAGGGTGAGAGGCGTAAGGCAGGTGTGGGCTTACTCATAGCCCCCCGGCTTAGCGCCTGTACGTTGGGGTTTACCCCAGTAAACGAGAGGGTAATTTCCCTGCGCCTTCGGATTGGGGAAAGGGCTCTGACTGTTGTTTGTGCTTATGCACCGAACAGCAGTTCAGAGTACCATGCCTTCTTGGGGACCCTAGAGGGAGTGCTGGAGAACACTCATTCTGGGGACTCCATTGTTCTGCTGGGGGACTTCAACGCTCACGTGGGTAATGACAGTGAGACCTGGAGGGGCGTGATTGGGAGGAACGGCCCCGCTGATCTGAACCCGAGTGGTGTTCAGTTATTGGATTTCTGTGCTCGTCACAGTTTATCCATTACGAACACCATGTTCGAACATAAGGGTGTCCACAAGTACACCTGGCATCAGGACACCCTAGGCCGCATTTCGGTGATCGATTTTATAGTCGTATCATCTGACCTGCGGCCATATGTTCTGGACACTCGGGTGAAGAGAGGCGCTGAGCTGTCAACTGATCACCACCTTGTGGTGTGTTGGATCAGATGGCGGGGGAGGATGCCGGACAGACCTGGCAGGCCCAAACGTGTGTTGAGGGTTTGCTGGGAACGTTTGGCAGAGGAACCTGTCAGAAAGATCTTCAACTCCCACATCCGGCAGAGCTTCGACTGCATCCCGGGGGAGGCTGGTGACATTGAGTCCGAGTGGGCCATGTTCCGGACCTCCATTGTTGAGGCGGCTGAACGGAGCTGTGGCTGCAAGGTTGTCGGTGCCTGTCGGGGTGGCAATCCCCGCACTCGGTGGTGGACACCCCGGGTGAGGGAGGCTGTCAAGCTGAAGAAAGAGTCCTATCGGGCATGGTTGGCTCAGGGGACTCCGGAGGCAGCCGACAGGTACCGAGGAGCCAAGCGGCTCGCAGCCTCGGCGGTCGCTAAGGCAAAAACTCGGGTGTGGGAGGAGTTCGGTGAGAACATGGAAAACGACTTTCGGTCGGCTCCGAGAAGTTTCTGGCAAACCGTCAGGCGACTCAGGAGGGGAAAGCAGTTTTCCACCAACACTGTATATGGTGGGGGTGGAGAGCTGTTGACCTCGACTGGGGACGTCACCAGACGGTGGAAGGAATACTTCGAGGATCTTCTCAATCCCACCAGCACGTCTTCCGTAGAGGAAGCAGAGCTTGGGGACCCCGGGGGGGGGCTCGTCTATCACTGTGGCTGAAGTGGCCAAGGTGGTAGGGAAACTCCTTGGCCATAGGGCCCCGGGGGTGGATGAGGTTCACCCCGGGTTCCTCAAGGCTCTGGATGTTGTGGGGCTGTTCTGGTTGACACGTCTTTGCAACATCGCGTGGACATCGGGGGCAGTGCCTCTGGACTGGCAGACTGGGGTGGTGGTTCCCCTTTTTAAAAAGGGGGATCGGAGGGTGTGTTCCAACTATAGGGGGATCACACTCCTCAGCCTCCCCGGTAAGGTCTATGCGGGGGTACTGGAGAAGAGTGTCCGACCGATAGTTGAACCTCGGATCCAGGAGGAACAATGCGGATTCCGCCCCGGTCGTGGAACACAGGACCAGCTCTTTACCCTCGCTAGGATCCTGGAGGGTGCATGGGAGTTTGCTCAACCAGTCTACATGTGTTTTGTGGATCTGGAGAAGGCATTCGACCGTGTCCCTCGGGGTATTCTGTGGGGGGTGCTCAGGGAGTATGGGGTACTGGGCTCTTTGTTACGAGCTATCCAGTCCCTGTACAAACAGAGCAGGAGTCTGGTTCGTATGGCTGGCAGTAAGTCCGACTGGTTTCCAGTCGGAGTTGGACTCCGTCAGGGCTGCCCGTTGTCACCGGTTCTGTTCACAATTTTTATGGACAGAATTTCTCGGCGTAGCCAAGTGGCGGAGGGTGTCCGGTTTGGTGGTCTCAGGATCCCATGTCTGCTTTTTGCAGATGATGTGGTCTTGTTGGCTTCATCGAGCCGGGACCTCCAGCTCTTGCTGGACCAGTTTGCAGCCGAGTGTGAAGCGGTAGGGATGAGGATCAGTACCTCCAAATCCGAGTCCATGGTACTCAGTCGGAAAAGGGTGGAGTGCTCTCTCCAGGTTGGAAGTGAGATCCTGCCTCAAGTGGAGGAGTTTAAATACCTCGGGGTCTTGTTCACGAGTGAGGGAAAGATGGAGCGTGAGATTGACAGGCGGATCGGTGCAGCGTCAGCAGTAATGCGGCGAGGAGGCCCCGGGGCAGACCAAGAACACGCTGGAGAGACTATATGTCTTGACTGGCCTGGGAACGCCTCGGTATACCCCCGGAGGAGCTGGCGTTGGTGGCTGGGGAGAGGGAGGTCTGGGTTTCTTTGCTCCGACTGCTTCCCCCGCGACCCGGACCCGGATAAGCGGTGGATAATGGATGGATGGATGGATATATAGTGAATAATATAGGCAATGGGGAGACATTTCGGACACTACTTCATGTGGGTTGTTACCAAACAACGCAGTGGATTATGGGTAATCTGATATCTGTTAGTGTACATGGGTTGTGCACTACTCTTTGCATTGTGGGATTGTTTAGTGCACTGAAAATTTTATACTATGTTTTCAGACACTACTACAAAATGGCGGAACCCCAGTAAGTTCACCAGTGTTATATCAACACTATTAGTGTTAACGCTGAGAGTGTTAAATTGTTACACAAATAGTGTTGATTTAACACTGCTGAATTTACGGTGTATATAGTGAATAGGGCACAGCGCGGGTTTAAGTGCAGCGACCCCAATGGACACAGGGCAGGGATCAAAGAAGCCCCTGGGGGCCCTTACTGTTCAGAATTCAGTTCACGGTGTCAGCCATTTTGTAGCACTCCTCTACTATAGGCCAATAGCAACAGCAAGGCAGCTTTTTAAACATAGAGAGCTGATTTTTGACTGAAAATTTAAACATGAACTTTCCCTTTTGCTTCTCTATGATTATCTGAGGCATTAATAAATAATAAATGCTCATTAGTTACTATAAATATAAAGTTTCTAGCATTTTCAGAATCTAAAATGAATTATTTAAAAGCTATAATTTGTCGGTAACTGCTCTAAATATTCAGTAATTGAGTGATTTAGTAACTAAAGTAAATTAAAGTAAAGTGTATATATATTTAACATATTTACTCACTCATAACGGAGGGCTTAGCCTCTTCCTCCATCTTGGAGGTCTGTTTTTTCTTTCTCCTCACTCTCTGGCTTCCATCTCTGTCTTTGGGTGTTACTCCTTCTGTGTCGTAACTCACTCTGACCTGGAACTGCAGAGGAACATTCTTTTAACTTCCTTTCATCTCTGAGACATCACAACCAGGCTCCTTCAGAATTTCATTACACTTATCATTTTCATTATGTAACACTGAGGTCCTCAACATTCTGTAGCAGGTGTCATGCCCATATAATGACACCCCTGGCCTCTGATAGAAATTAATGATAATGAATGAGATATGTTGCTTATATCTGAGACACAGTCTCAGAGAAAAAAGGTACAGTAGAGGTACATTATTGGTCAGTAAAGGTACAAAGATTGCTGTTAAAATCCAGTTGTGTTCCTTAAAGGTACATTACATTCTCTTCTCCAGTAAGAGAGATGATTTTTTTTTGTAATCTTTCATTATAGAACTGTAAAATTAAAGAGCATAATATAAGCCCTGGAGATCAAATAATAACAACATAACAAAAATCTACAATTAATATAGAAAATAATACAATAATGTTCCCTAACTGAAGGTATAGAATTAGACTTGAGGATAACCACCACAGTAACATTTTTCTGACCGTGTGTATCATTACAATAAATACAAATCACTGAATACAGTGTCGTTACCATGACGTATTAATCTTATATCTAATCTAACTATAATACTTGAATAAATAAGTTCAAATAAGTTTCTAGTTCTTTTAAAAATACTTGAAAGATGAAGACGACTTCTTGGAAGATCAGCAGGCTCTTTATTTTCTTAAAGCATTGGGGAGCAGTCTCAGAAGCCTCCTGCAGACTCACTCACAAAGACACGGAAAACCACAGTTTACATACACTTTTTGGGGTGAGGTCATCTCGCCCCTCCTCTTAGGTTGCATTCCATAGGACTCCAATTCAAATGGTACCCTTATCAACTTAAGGATGCAGTATATCATAGGAAGTCGTATTTCACACTGTACCAGACAATCTCATGCTACACCATTCTCCTTTTTTCCCCACAGAATTCAGGCCTGAGTTTTAACTCAAGTATCCCTTTGACCATTCTAATATCCTCTGCCGCAAAACTCATTTGTTTAAAATAATACATTCTCTACATTATTTGTTTATTACAGTCACGTGTTTCTATATTCTTACCTCTGGGGAAATGTCCCATGCCTCATCTATGAATAAGTGAATTCATATATTTTTCATATGCTCACTTTTTTCCTAATTCTCCATCAACAGTAAAAGTAAAAGGATTTTTATTTCTAAGAATGTAATAGATGTGTTGGGGAGCAGGTGTTCCTGATGTTCCCATTTATCGTGTGAATTTGTGAGTTTTAAGTATTTAACTGGGTGGTGCAGCAGGTAGGTGTCAGAGTCACACAGCTCCAGGGGCCTGGAGGTTGTGGGTTCGAGTCCCGCTCCGGGTGACTGTCTGTGAGGAGTGTGGTGTGTTCTCCTCGTGTCCGCGTGAGTTGTGGAAATTCAGCGGGAATCAATGGAGAACTCTTCAGAAACAGATGCTATTGATCTGCTCTTTTGGGAAGTCGCAAGGAAAATGATCCCACTGTGATCTCGTATTAACTTTATGAACACGGTCCAAAACCTGTCCAAAGGTTTCTGGACACCGCTATTAACTCTTATCTAGTTTAAATGACATCAGAAACTCCGCCCGTCCTGTCTGACTGCCTAGTCCTAGTGTCACTGCCTACCTAATATCTCAGGCTTAAATGTCCTGCCCAACCTCCAGAACAAGCCTCAAGAGTTAGGGCTTCCTGATCGCACTCCATGGAGCCTTCGGCATGTGTCTGAGTGTCTCACATTCACAGCCTCCAAATGACCAGTGAGACTGGGATTTTACTCAAAGTAGAACTGCTCCAAATTAATCTTCCTTGAGCTACATGTGTGCTATAATAAATCAGATCTTAACACACTCAAATCATGACAGCACAGACTACACTCACTAACTGCATTTTTGCAGTGTAACTTATATTTGATCTAATAATGCTCTTTCTTTATACATTGCCCTCTATTACTGTTCAGTTTATGTACTGCTCATTGTTTATATACTGCTCGTTGTTCATATACTGTTCTTTGTTAAATGTTACTCTGGTGTCGACTGGTCGATGCTAGTTACTCCAGGGCTTGGTGCCAAACTATTAGCTCAAAATTCTGCTCAGGTCTCTGATTCTAACAAGCTGAACTTTATCTGTTTTGCCTGCCCCTGCTATCAGTTGGCCTTGGCTGCTGATAATTTCAACTCCTCCAGAAGGAACGGTCGTCATGGAGATCTGCTGCACCTCCCCTGTCTGAGCTGCGGGCTCAAGGACACGTGACCACTAGTACATTCTTGGACTTTTTCACGAACTGAACCTGCAACCCCCCCCCCCCACTTTCCCCCTTGAACAGGCCTCCTACTGCTTTTGTCTACGTCACTGAAACTATTTGTGTGCTAAAGGTGTTGTTTTTTTTTTTAAGGCACAGTCTGGGACCTTCTTTTTTTTTACCAACACTTCCCTGTTGTAATCCTGCTGTCTTTTTTCTAACTGTAAGATGGCGTGGTGCATCTGCTGCCGTCACGTCTGTTGCACAGACCTGACCCCTGTTGGGCGAGTCGACAGACGAAATAATCATTTCGCTGCAAGGTTGTACTTGTATAACTTTGTATGTGACAATAAATGCAATTCATTCATTCATTCAAATCAATCACTCCCTCAAACATTCACTCACTCACTCACACATTAATTCTCATACAGACCTACTGATTAACTCACTCACTCAATCTCATTAAGTGCCACAAGGGGCACTCTTCAGTGCTTTACGTCAGTGACGCTGTGTCCTTTACATTAGTGTTGGTGATTAATAATATATTTTTTTTACACGCACAAAACAATACTTCTTTAAAGTCATATAAACATGACATACCTTATATTCCAGAAGTATTCTTTAAATAATTAATAAATACTACAGGGAAGAATCCATTCTCCTCCTGACTACTGCTATTACTGCTGCTACATACACGTTACACAGCATAATATCCAAAATACCCCATCGATAAATATCTGTAGTGCTGTTTACTGGAGCCCTGTCTCACAGAGAGGACATTTTGCAGTTTGTGTGTCGTTGGAGCCTCATCATTTCAGTGCTGCAAGGAGTTTATTTTAATTCAGAGAATAACCAGAGGGCACGAGAAATAACAGCCACAGACTCCACAGGCAACATTAACAACATATACACCCATCAGCCACAACATTAAAGCCACCTCCTTCAGCTCCACTGAACATAAACTTAGAAGCTCTACAATTACACACTTCAGCTCATGTGTTTGCTCTGCATACTTTGTTATTCCGTTCACCCTGTTCTTCAACGGTCAGGACCCACAAAGGACCACCTCTTTATTGATAGTGGGTCGTTCTCAGTGCTGCAGTGACACTGACGTGGTGGTGGTGTGTTAGTTTGTGTTGTACTGGTGTGAGTGGATCAGACACAGCAGTTGCTCCTGGGGTTTTTAAAGCCTTTGGTGTCACTGCTGGACTGGGAAATGTGATGGGAAAATGCAGATTAACACTAATGAGTAATGGTTAATAATAACTAATGATACAATATATTCAGGGAGTAATGGTTTTGATTAATCTTGATTAATTCTTACTAACCGCGAACCTGAAATGGAAAAGCGGAAGAGAATATGTATGTATGTAATTCTTACTAAATTATGTAGGCCTTAGTGCTTGAAGGGAATTACTTGAATTGCATTGTGTGGTTACGGTGACCTGTGGGAGGAAGGCACTGAGCAGATTAGAAGGAAGGCAGTCAACAACTGAAGGACATTCTCACCATTTTTTCTGGCAGTTATAAAGTTAGAGATAATGAGGCACCAATAAGGGAATGTTTGGGTTGATGGAACGAGACATGATGTAACATGACTGGGGTCCATATATGGCTTGGATTTGTTCAATAAACTCGAGAGATGAGAGAGAATCTTTGACTGCGTGTCTTATTCCTCTCTTCTCCCCAAAGAATTCTTTGAGGATCGATCTTCCTTCCTGGTGATACTAAAAAGAGTGAGATCATTTTTAAATTCACCATAACAATTTGGGGGCTCGTTGTCCGGGATATCTCGTGTGTCTGGTGTCTTCCGAGCGGGGAAAAAAGGCGGATTGAAAGAGCAAATCCAGCCATCCACCAGAAGCCTCCAGGGTGGGGAGGTGGCTCCGTTTCGGGTCCGCCGGCACCGCTGATATTGAACTTGGCACGGGACACCAGGAGGGAACACCGATTGAACCGCGGTAAGGTGTTGATGATTTTATGTTTCCAGAGCTGAGCTCCTAGGGCAGGACATTATATTGAGTAAGGTGCCTTTAGAAAGTGTCCGCTAGAGTTTTATCAACCTGGGGTTGGTATAATAAAAAAAAAATTAATATATATATACATATAAGGGTTTTTTCTTTCAATTTTGATTAATTAATTCAATTAACTTGGGTTTTATTTAAAAATAAAATTATGGGGTGTTGTTACAGCAAAACGACACAGAACCAGGCTGAGGAAAAAGATCAAATTCAAAAGAAGGAGTATGGCCCAAGCAGTGTGAGGCAGATGGGAGAATGGGTTAAACTGGGCTTTCCTGAAGGAGGAAGATTCAGTCCAAACCAGTTGGAACGGTTGACAGATGAATTAACACATAAAGAACAGGAGACTGAAATACTCAGACAGAATATTCAGCTTAGTGCATGTGGGTGTTGTAAAAAACTTCCAGAGCCGTTTGTAGCGGACCGGCAGGCGCTACAAATGTGGAAAGGAGAAGCAGATAAAAGAATTCAGAAAAAGAACAGAAATGCAAGAAAGAGAGAAGTTAATGAGGATGTTAAACCAAATGTTTGTGCTGAGTCACCAATATCTAACGATGTTTATGCTGTTCTTCCATGTATGCCCATGCCTGTTCTGGCCCCTCCACCCCCTCCTGAGTACGGCCTATATCCGAAGATCAACTGGGACCTGGACGTGAATCCACATCGCCCAGCGCAGGCCTCAGTACCTCCTCCTCCTCCGTATTCACCTGCACTCCCTCCACCCGCCATGACACAACCAACCACTCAACAACAGCTGCAGACTCCGCCAAGGGACCCTCCCATCCAGGCAGTGCAAGAGATAAGGGCGAAGGAGGATGAGACTGATGAGGAAGCAGAGCCACTGTTCCCAGGCCCTCCCTCTCCAGACACGCTTGAAAGCATCACAGAGCCAAGTGTAAAGCCCAAAGCCACAAAAAAGGAGATTGCGCCACTAAGCATGAAACTCCACTCCAGGGACAACGACGAAGGAGACGAGATTCCCGGCCTAGTCCAGTCCATGAGTCAGTTTAGCACGACGATGCTTAAAGTTCCAGTGGGTGAAACCATCGGACAGGTGTTCAGACCATGGACTTTTGCTGAGATCAAAGAGGTGGCCGCTTCTCTCCCCGATGTCACTGATGGAGGAGAGGAATTCTGCAAACGCTTAAAACAGCTCTGTGAGACTTTCCGTCCGAGCCTGCACGAGCTGGGAAGAGTGCTGGCCGTCCGGATGGGAGTTGACTGGATGAAAGTGCAAGGGGATCTCATGACTGGAGTGGACATTCAACCCAACAGGACAGAGTTGGGTCAGGCGTATCTCACCAAATTTGATGCATTGTGCGGGCGCATCAAAGGGAGGTATCCGCTCCAATATGACCCACGAAGAATTGCAGAGTGCAAACAACAGCCAGACGAATCAGCGCGGTCCTTCCTTTCCCGCCTTCTGGAGGTGACAAGGAAACATGGAGGCGGCGGACCACCAACGGAGGACTGGGAGACTGCGGACATAACAGCCTGGGAAAGCCAGCTGAAATATAACTTCGTGTGCGGGTTACGCCCAGATCTACGCGCCTGTGTTGAAACCAACTGTTTAGATGTGGACGTGGGCCGACTGAAAGAGGTGGAAAAGTATGCAGCACATGCAGAAAAGCTCCTGAACGCCAAGAGAGAAAAACGACGAGAAAAGAAGGCGCGCAAACTGGTTGATGCACAGCTGGCTTTGTGGAAGCAGGCAAAGGACCACGGTCAAAGAGGTGAGGGATGGCGCGGAGGTCGAGGCAGGGGTCGAGAATTTGGAAGAGGCCATGGCAACGCTGGCAGAAGCGCAGGGTGTTTCGCCTGTGGAAGCCCTGATCACTTCATAAGAGACTGTCCCAACAGACATGGAGACCAGAGACAAGCCCCGCAAGCAGTGGAGCCTTCTGACTGAGAGGAGGCCTTGGGGGTGGAGGAGCTTGGACGGGGATGGAGTGCCTGGAAGAACACCAGAATAGATAAGTGAACAGTTTTTGTTATTAACACAAACTGATTCTTATGTTGTCATGCTTAGAATAAAGATGACAATAACAACGATAGAATTTAGCTTTTAGTAGATTCATGAGCAACCACCTTTGAGCTTCATGTTTTTCGATTAGACCTCAGCATAAGGGGTGTCTGGCCAAAGCTACAGATGTAGTAACAGAGTCTTTAGGATGCTCCGTGCACACAGAGAAAAAAAAAATGCATTTTTGTTTTCTAAATTTCGCCCAATGAATCTCCTGAGCAGGGACTTACGGATTTAATGTGTAAATTGAGTATTTAATATATACTGAGTCTATGTGGGCATTGAGGTCTGTGTGGAGGATGACAGTGGTGTCATGGTGAAGCAGGCACGTGGCTTGCTGTTATACATATGAGTGGAAGCTGGGAAAGCTTGGCTTTATCAGCAGATTTACTGTCCACTGTTAAGTCTAAATTTCTGCAATCCACTGGCCTCCTTACAGACTGGGTCGATGTCATGTCAATAGAGGACTTTCATCGCACTGTGCACATGCATGAAGGGCCTGATGAAGATTTTTTGATAAAGGAATTTGATGGGTTTTAAGTGAAAAGCTAAAGCTTGTTTATCTCTAGTGGGGATAATTGTCACTCCGTGGCTCACATCATCCTCTCACCCTCACAAAAGCAATTGTTTAAACTGTTTGTTCAAAAGAGAAGTATATTTGTGCATTCTGAGCCTCTTCCTGAGGATGGGTGGAGAGATCTGGGTCCATGGCAGTGCAAGTGCACCTCCCTGAATGATTGGCGGGATCATGAAGGGGGTGTGAAAAAAAAACGGTGAAAAATTCTGAAATATTCCGCATCTAATACACAGCTGTGGTTTCTTTTTTCTCAATTGACATAAACACACACACAAACCAGAGCTGTGTTTGGGTTTCAGTTCCTCCTGAGGATCTGGCTGCAGTCCCAGACTGCTGATATGCAAAGTGCAAATAAAGTTGGGGATGATATGCGCCCAACCTGTAGTAGTTAATCCTAAAAGGGACTATCAACCGAAAAAGCTGCTCAAGCGCGTCACTATTGAGGGCATCACATCAATGTTCAATTCGCTCGTCGCTGCTGGTGTGATGGTTCTCCGCCCTAAATCAGCGGTTCATACCCTAATTTATTTGGTGAAGAATAATAAATGTTAGTGCTTCAGGGGAATCTGGAGAGTGGAGATTTGTGTAAGACCTGGAGGCAGTAAATTCTGAGATTAATCCTGAGATTCATCCACCCTCTCCAGAAGTTCCAAATCAGCACATGGTCTTATCCCAGGTACCTGTCAAACCTGTTAACAGCACTTTTTTTTTTATTCATTTAGTGAATGCGTTTTTCAGCATTCCGGTGCACCCAGAAATCCAGTACTGGTTGGTAATTTTATTAAAGGGTAAACTGTGGACATGGACCCGATTGTCTCAGGGTTATGCAGAATCACTGATCATTTTTAATGCAGCCCTTAAGGCTGATTTAAGGATTTATTTTTCCAGGAGGCAGTGCACGTCTTCAGTACGTAGATTATTGGTGTGTTTGTCTGATGCTGAAGCATGTCATGAAGATAATGTTGCATTTTTGTGTTCTCATGGGGTTGTTTATAATTAATATTAATATGCACAGGTGCATACTTCTCCAGCAAAACTGGCGAACCTAGCTTCTAGAGCTATCATGGTGTTAAAACAATTTTTTGATGTTGTTGGTTCAACATGAGGTGTTAATGGTTTTTGTTAGAACAGGAAACATCTCATTTGTCAGCTGCACGCTGGTTACTTGTTGCCTTGTTGCTTTAACTGCTGAATGTTACTACTCAGTGTTACACAATTCTAAAGCCTGCTCCTTACACAGGATGATGGAGAGCCTCATGATTTTTGACAGCCATCTCTCAGGTCTGCTCCTGGAGACCTGTTTTAAAGGATATTCCTAACACTGATTTTAATTTGTTTGTTGACCCTGGTTGCCAGGGTCATTCTCAGCTCAAGCAGCTGAATTGGTGGCTCTCACAGAAGCATGCAAACAGGCTGAGGGTAAGACTGTGAATATTTGGATTGATTTTGAATGATATGGTCCCACAGGAATTTTTCTGACATCCACCAGGAAACACATTGCACATCACACATTTTGCAGATGAAGCAGCAAAGAAAAAAAAAATGATCCAATGTTTTCTCTTTTCCAGGAATCCTGTGTTCCGGAGCCCCACCCTCTCACACTCTCACACACAGAACTAACCTCGCAGGCCTCAGAAGCAGAGCGTTCTGCTTGGCGCAAAGCAGGCTGTATTTTCAAGGTTGGAATGTGGCAAGCTTTAGATGGTAGGCCTTGCCTACCCTCTGCTTATTTTCCCTATTTTGCAAAATTGTCTCATCGGAGAGATCATGCATCTAAAGTGCATCTATCTATGGTATCTGAAGTACAGCGAATCTGGTACACAAGAGGGTTCACTATTTTTGCACAAAGATTTTGTGAAAAATGTCTCACATGCGCCCAGCACAATGCAGCTCGAGGCATTAAAATAACACCAGGGGCACATCCTCCACCCAATGAGCCATTTGAACATTTGCAGATGGATTTGATTGAACTCAACCAGTGCGAGGGGAAAAGGTATTGTCTGGTGGTAGTGGATATGTTTTCTAAATGGGTTGAGTGGTTTCCTACCAGCAAACAAGACGCTCAGGCAGTGGCCAAAGTTTTAATTCAGCACATTATTCCTCGTTGGGGTATTCCTCAACGCATTGGGAGTGACAATGGACCAGCTTTTATCAGCACAGCACTCACTCAGCTAGAAGAGAAATCGGGCATTGATGTGAAATTACACTGTGCATATCATCCACAGAGTGCAGGAGCAGTCGAGAGAGAGAATGCAACAATCAAAAGCAAGCTTCAGAAATGTGGCTCAATTGGGTGCAGGCACTACCACTGGTTTTGATGTATATACGTATGCGAGCCAGAACCAAAACTGGTTTAACACCTTTTGAAATTTTGTTTGGATCCACCAGGGACTCTTGGAAGACCACATGTTGTCCTATTGTAAGAGATTGCTAACAATCATGCGTTCTGTTCACTCACAGGCCTTGCCTAAACCGTTGGAGGGGAAGTTACACTCCTTGAAACAAGAGACTGGGGAACAGCGGTGGTTGGGGCCCTTCCAAGTCCTGCTGAACTGTTAATCTTTATCTTTTGTTTGATGTTGTTGGCACCAGCATTGACTGGGTCATTTCAAGGTTCAGGCTATCCCAGCGGCGCCATACGATCAGGTATAAATCTTTGGCATCGACAAGCTAAATATGCTGTTACTACAGCCACAGATTCATCATGTCATGTGTAATATGGGTGCTCGGGACGTTCCAATTATCATGCTGTTTCCTTACAATGCTTCCACTTGTGCCAAATACATGAGAGAAATGCATCCAGATCCATTAAAGATAGTATTCTCACTGCAGGGGAATAAAAGTAAAATGTGTAAGGATGAAGACATCCTAGATCAGTCAATAAAGAGGGCTTTATGTGTCCTAGAGATAGTGCTCTAGCAGCTGGCTCAAAAACATTCAACTATTCAGTTATACATCGAGAATCACGTTTGTTGATCGCTGCTGCACTTTCATTTCTAATCGTACAGCAGCAAACGGGTCATTCACTGAGGCGATGAAGGAGTTAACAACTTTTACTGGGAAGTTGTATGGATTTTCAGGTGTAAACATTGACTGGATGGCATGGTTTGATTCCTATTTTGGCAAATGGGGAGCATTGGGGCTGAAGCTGGCTGTGACGGTGGTCATTTCTCTATTAGTAATGGCACTAATCGGATGTTGTATTATTCCCTGTGTCAGAGGTCTGATCATCAAAATTATTGAGCGCTCTGTTACATTCAGTATGGTGAGTGCAGATGTGTACATGGAGCTTGACCCTGCAGCCTTTGGTTGCGAAAGAAATCTGCTGGATGAGATGCCTCTTGAAATGCCCCCGCCAATCTATGCCTCATTGGATGGGGAGTAAATCTTTACATTAAACTCACTTATCATTTATTAATGCTGATTTCAAGTTGATTTTATGAATTTAAATAATAATTTGACTTAATCATTTGACATGTAATCATTCAGTATGTTTTTTAAGTTATGATGCCTAGACTGAAAGCTTAGCTAGTCTATGGTTGATGTTATCATTTGCATTTTCTTTTAGCAATATTATGATTAAAAGTTCACATGCATTGATGTTTTTAAATCATAAAAAGGGAGGAATGTGATGGGAAAATGCAGATTAACACTAATGAGTAATGGTTAATAATAACTAATGATACAATACATTCAGGGCGTAATGGTTTTGATTAATCTTGATTCATTCTTACTAAATTATGTAGGCCTTAGTGCAGGGGTGGGCAATCTTATCCGCAAAGGGCCGGTGTGGCTGCTGGATTTAAGTCCATTCAGGCTCAAGCACACCTGATTTCACTCCTTTAATTAGTTGGCTTGAGTAAAACAAATGATCATGTGACCTCCTGGTTGGTTGGAACAAAAACCAGCAGCCACACCAGCCCTTTGCGGATAAGATTGCCCACCCCTGCCTTAGTGCTTGGAGGGACTTATTGCATTGTGTGGTTACGGTGACCTGTGGGAGGAAGGCGCTGAGCAGATTAGAAGGAAGGCAGTCAACAACTGAAGGACAATATCACCATTTTTCCTGACAGTTATAAAGTTGGAGATAATGAGGCTCCAATAAGGGAATGTTTGGGTTGATGGAACGAGACATGATGTAATAATGGTGTACGTGACTGGGGTCCTATATATGGCTTGGATTTGTTCAATAAACTCGAGAGATGAGAGAGAATCTTTGACTGCGTGTTTTATTCCTCTCTTCTCCCCAAAGAATTCTTTGGGCATCGATCTTCCTTCCTGGTGATACTAAAAAGAGTGAGATTATTAAAATTCGCCATAACATAGTCCACCGACCAAAAACATCCAGCCAACAGCATCCTGTGATTAAAGACTTCAGCAGTGGTTCCCAAACGTTTTATGCAGTGTCTCCTTTAAATAGATGAGAATATATTTAAACCTACTCTCTGACCAGTGCTGTTTTAAGGTCCTGTTGACTGGAGAAGGGGGACCGACACTGAAGGACATGCATTCCTGCTGTGTGTGTGTGTGTGTATGATTCTGAGGCTCAGCACTTCTGCCATGTGTCTATACTGTCCTCATTTTCTTTACTCAACAATACCGTCCCTCTGTCCACACAGATGCTTTCATCTTCTTTCCATACGTCTTTGCATAGAGTCTCTATTGCCTGAGGACAGCCGTGAACATCTATATTATTCTCATCTAAGTCATTCACCTTGAGGAGCTATTTCTGAAGAGATTAGATATGAGATAAACCCCTGTGCAAGGAAGGGGATGTCCAACAAATCATATGTGGGAGTCTTAACTATACAGCGCGAGTCCTGGCAGGCCATCAAACCCATCCCCATCAGACACACAGCATTCGGCTTTCATCCCTGAGAGGAAGTCATGCTGTCTGTGTCCATGGAGAAGAATGACTCCGCGCTATGGGTCTGAAAGTATGTGGAGCTGTTTAGAGGTTCATACTGAGAAAAGGAAACAGTAACAAAAGAAGAACAGAGATGACAGCTGGTGTTATGTTTACAGCTCCAGTGTTGTAGTGTGTGGCCGGTGGTTCAGAAATCTGCTGACGCAGACTGCAGCATCTCAGCTGATGGCAATGGACGTCATTAGGGGGACGATTTCCTAGAAAACTTCTCGGAGTGTTTTATTTTCCGTGCCATTTAAACCTTTTTACCTGCCATTTACCTGCGTTTAGACTATGATTAGGAAAAACTCACAACAGTTTCTTGTTACCTAACGTTTGAGGATCTTAAGCGTATGTGTGGATGCTCTACAATATTCATTCATTCATTCATTGTCTGGGACTTAAAGGGGTTAAATATATAGTCTCTTTTGTCTCTTAAACAAAGCATTTTTTTTTTCTCTGAGTGTGACGGCTTTATTTCCTCTCTCTCTCTCTCTCTCTCTCTCTCTCTCTCTCTCTCTCTCTCTCTCTCTCTCTCTCTCTCTCTCTCTCTCTCTCGCTTTCTCCAGATGTTTAATTTGAGCTACTGGGTGAACAAGAAGTTATGAATGCATTTTGCCTGGAAGCTGATCGATTCCCAGCCTCATCTTCACCTATGTACAGACTTCCAGCACAGGACCCAGTACATCAGCCCCCCACACAAACCCCACCCTCTCTCTCTCATCACTGAGTTTGTTTACATGCAGACAGGAAATGGGTGATCGATGATGTTACATCACATACAGATCAGAAACAGAGCTGAGACTCGCTGTGGGTTTGAATAAATCTGCTTGGACTCGAACAATAACACTCTGCTTTTGAGAAAATCCCCTAGACTCAGATTCCAGAGGAAATGTCTCTTGGCGTGGGCTGGACTGAGGGCCAGCTGAAATAAACACGAGCAGAAAACAGAGCAGAAACATTAATTAATTAATTAATTCATTCATTGTTTGTAAGCTCTTATCCAGTTCAGGGTCACGGTAGGTCCAGAGCCTACTCGGAATCACTGGGCGCAAGAGAGGACGCCACCCTAGAGGGGGCGCCAGTCCTTCACAGGGGGGACACACCTATGGACACTTTTGAGTCTCCAATCCACCCATCAATGGGTGACTGTCTATGAGGAGTGTGGTGTGTTCTCCCTGTGTCTGCGTGGGTTTCCTCCAGATGACTGTCTCTGAGGAGTGTGGTGTGTTCTCCCTGTGTCTGCGTGGGTTTCCTCCAGGTGCTCCGGTTTCCTCCCACTCTCCAAAAACACATTGGTAAGTGGATTGGCGACTCAAAAGTGTGTGAGTGAATGTGTTTGTGTGTGTGTGTTGCCGTGTGAAGGACTGGAGCCCCCTCCAGGGTGTGTTCCTACCTTGCGCCTTGTGATTCCGGGTAGGCTCCAGGCCCACTGCGACCCTGAACTGGATAAGCGCTTACAGACCATGAATGAATAAATACCACAATGGCTAAAGGCTAATTAAAGTGTCTCAGCCTTCACAGCATTAGCAATAGATTTCCAGGGGATAGCCTTGAAAACTCTTGTCACTTTCTCACAGTACTGAACTTTGTCTTTAATACCCTGAACAAGTACCGTGTTTCCCCGAAAGTAAGACAGTGTCTTACATTCTTTTTACCCCCGAAAGTCCCACTATGTCTTACTTTCGGGGTATGTCTTATATTGGTAAAAAATGTCGATTTTTGTTTTAACCATAAAATTAACATTTATTAACAACCTGAACAGTATGGTATTCACCATAAAACAGTTTTATAAAAGCAAGTGCCAAGAATGTCTTGTTACAACCGTATCATGATGGTATTTCCATGTATAACATGTAAAACAATGAAAAACGGTAAGAACGAACAGTTTGAATATGTTGTACTGGAAGATAAAACAGATTTATTCCATGACAACCATGGCCATGCCAATCAGAGCGGCCACCAGCGGCTGCACGAGGGCACTGAGGCTGCGTGTTGGACCACGGACAACATTACTGCTGCTCCCGCGGCCTCCACATCCCTCCGCTCATTCCGCTCCAGATCCGTCCGCATCCCGCAGTTAATGCAGCAAAAGGTACCGGTACTATGGCTTATATTTTTCCAACGTACAGTTTACTATGTCTTACTTTCGGGGTACGTCTTACATTAGCCGACCCCCCTAAAACCCACACTGCGTCTTACAATCGGGGGTGTCTTACTATCGGGGAAACACGGTACTATTATAGACTATAAATTTACATTACATGTGAACATGCTATCAGTTATCACTCTCCTACTGCCTGAGGGGAGCAGGTCAATGTGGTCAATCAAAAAGTCTAAAAATGTGGCTACTGCCCTGTGTAGGACTCCATAAATATCTAGAAGACACTATCTATGGACACTTTTGAGTCACCAATCCACCTACCAACGTGTGTTTTTGAACTGTGGGAAGAAACCCACCCAGACAGAGTGAGAACACACCAAACACCTCACAGACAGTCACCAGGAGCAGGGCTCAAACCCACAACCTCAAGGACCTTGGAGCTGTGTGACAGCAACACTAAATAATTACCTTTAGAATGAATAGGAATGGAGTCTTATCACTGAGCATCATCAGCAGTGGGAATCAGTTAGGGATGGAAAAATATGGCCTAAGAATAACAAATAAAGTTTATTACTGAGAGGAACACTGTTGTGAGTGAACATGTCTTAGTCCTGTCTCAGATTCAGGCTGGTTTTACTGTAAGAATAATTCATTCATTCATTATCTGTAAGCTCTTATCCAGTTCAGGGTCACGGTGGGTCCAGAGTCTACCTGGAATCATTGGGTGCAAGGCGGGAATACACCCTGGAGGGGGTGCCAGTCCTTCACAGGGCCTGTAAGAATAAAATAAATAAAAATAATAATAAGAAAAAAATAATCTGTGTTATAGATGCAGTCTCTAAAAAGATAAACGACTGTGAATTCCTCCTGCTCTGCTGCTGTGATGTTAATAGGAAATAATATAGCTCAGAGATGTAAGCTGAGAGAGACAGAACAGAACAGGACAAGGAGCCAGTGGAAGAAAAAAAAACCCAGACAAGCATGCACTTTTTTTCCATGTACTGAGGGGACATTACCCAGATTTCCAGTCAATTTTGCAGAGATTTACACTGAACTCTGAAGTAGTTCACCACTTATCCAAATTTTTTTTTGACATTTTGGCCAAATAACATGGTATTTTAGATTGTGGACAGTGGACTGTGTGACTGTCAAAAACTCATTGAAGTTTTAGTGACAGTCATTTTCTGGCATAAAAAGATAAGTAATAAGTGAGATGTTGTTATTACTACTGATCAGTTTGTTAGTTTTGGCTCTAGTTTGCACTGCTGAGCAGACTGGCTTCCCAAATGTTTTCATCAGCCTCAGCTACTAGCACCATGAGGGGGACTATTGATTCATTTATTCCAAGCATCCTGTCTGATGTAATCTATTCTGATTCTGAGTCACCTAACCCTGTAACACTCCATCTATGGGACTACTGTTAACTGTAAAATGGTGGGATCCTTCAAAACTGTAATCAGGGAAAAGAAAGAAATTGATAAGACAGTTATACATTTTTGACAGAGTCTCATAGGATTGGAGCAAGTAGTTACATTGTTATTAAATACATTTATGTATTTCTTTATTTACAATGTGTACTTCTAATTTTTAATTTTATAAAATTTGTAGGTATCTTTTTTTTTAACCAGGATCTGTGAAATCAAACGTTCACTGGATATCTAGTATAGTAAATAAACTATATTTGCCCTCTATATATTATAATCCAAGATCCCTTTCAATTCCAAGTCACTGTGACTAACTTTGTCATCAAACCTATGTAACCTATCATTTACTTTTTTATGCAGAAATATTTACATTTTGGGGAATTTCTCTTTAAACACTTTGGTATTATTAACCAACACCAACATAAAGTTCAAAATGGAAATGATTCTGTTATGTGAAAGTGTTAACATGAATGAGAATGCACCACAGATTCAATTAGTCTGTGCCCAGAAGGCAGTTTCCATCTAGTATTAAAGCTGTAGCGTCTGTAGGGATAAAACACAAAGTGAGAGCATAGCCATCGGAAATTGATGTAATATTTCTCTGAAGGATAAAACATCCTGAAAGTACTTTGATTTAACAACCTTGATTATTAGCATAGACATTTCTGCCAGGTTAAATCTTTCTGAGGGAGAAAACATGATGAAAGGCTTGTCTAAGAGGGAAGGTAAGTACAAATTATTTCCCCTTAATTGACTGTATCCATTTGTCTAACTAAGCAGGGAAAGGACACTTCACATATTTACTTTTTGAAATAATGTCAAATTAAATAGGACTTTGGCGGTGTGTTAAATATCCACAAGATACAGTCATTTTAATAATATTTTTAAAATATAGCCCTATATTTTAAAGCAAGTCTTCTGTCTAATCCCCGCCTCTTTGTGTTTCCTAGTAATTAATGAGACAGAGCTGAGAATAGTGATCATTGGTAGCAGTGGACCAACTCAGTTCCTTCTCACCAACTACATTCTGGGAAAAGAAGATTTCTCTAAGGATGTGTACAACATTACTGAGAGCAGAAAAGACTTGGGAGAACTAGCAGGGAGACAGGTGGCAGTGGTCAATGCACCAAACTTGTTTGACAAAGACCTGTCTAAGACCAAGATGATGGAGGAGCTGAGAAGAGCGATGTGTTTGTCATCCCCTGGTCCTCATGCCATTCTCATTGCATTCGACTTGGAAAGGATCTCTACAAATGACATTAACACTCCCAAACTGGTGATGAAGCACTTTGGGGAAAGCATTCTGAACCATACCATGATTCTGCTTGCTTACGAAGGACATCTTGGGGAAGCTGAGGTGGACTATAAGATAATGAAGATTGACTGGCATCTGCGGAAGCTCATTGAGCAATGCAACTGTCGCTACCATATCTTCAGCAAGAACTGGAGGAAGGGCAGTAGAGACCTGGAGCTCCTACAGAAGATTGAGTGGACAGTAAGAGCTATGGGAGGGGGATGTTATACGAGCCCAGCCTACCTCAAGGCGGAGAAAAGTGTGAGGAAAGAGGAGAAGAGACTGGTGAAGAAGAAAGCTGCTGAGACTGAGAGGGCCTGGAGGGACCTGAAGGAACATTATCAGGGAGAAGAACTACAGTGGCGGATGGATACCTACAACTCCAGCGTTGGGGCTGAGATCAGAGCCAACGCTGAGCTGGCAAACAGCTGGCTCAGGACTTCGCTGGCCATGGGGTTTGCACTGGGGTTTGCAGTAGGAGCTGTGATGGGGATGATCATGGGTTCAGTGGAGGGACTCGCTGGAATGGCTGTGGGAGGGGCTGTTGGAGGTGCTGTGGGAGGGACAGCAGGGGGTGCAGTTCAGTCAGCCATTGAGCATCTGAACGAAAGAGTGGGACCCCATGCCAACAACTTCAATTCAGTTTTTATTAATAGATTCTTCAGAGCTCCACAGGCCTGAGAAAGTAATGTTCTTCATACTGTGAAGAACATACATAGTCAAAAGTTACTGTGTCAAAGAACCCAGGTGTTATATCCACATGGTCTGACAACAAATGTGGATACTGGATTATTTAATAAGCAACAACCCAGTTAGAAAATATACAACTTCGTTTTACAGAGATTTTACGGTGATTTTAACATTAGGAGTCTGATCTCTCCTAGAACAACACTGGCACTGTGTAATCTATTAGTCTCTAGCATATGTTACAATTATTATTTAGTCTCTGCACAAACGCACACTGATGTAATGATTCATTTGCTTCTATTATTTGTTCATTCTTAGGGTAAATAAAAAAAGACTTAAGGAAAGTTGTCATTATTCTGTGATGATATTAGTGTCTCAAGGCATAAGTCAGTTTCACCATTCTGTGGAAATAAAATAAAATTCTATTTAAAGTGTCAAAAGTATAGTGTTTTGTTAACATACTGAGAACATTCACTGTTTAAACAACATTATTTAAACAGCGAACACAAGAACCCCACCCCTGCGGGCTGAGACTTGTTCCAATCCACTTTTCCCTGGTATATCTCCATAGTGGACCAATTCACAAGAATGTCAGATAGCCTGAAAGTGATTCTGGCTTCTAACAAACCATTTTATATCTATTTACATATTCTGTGACACTGAATAAAAATAATCTAGAGTTGGCTATTGTAAATAAGAAGAAATGACACTTCGTTTCTCATTCGTTCTTAACTAAGATTCAGGATTTTGATGGTTTGTTAGATCTATTTTCATAAGCTTATGTCATAGACAACAGTCTTTTATAATCCAGAGAGCTACAGGATATAAGCAGAAAGAACAGGTCTCTTTCAGTCGTCCCATATGTTAAATTCAGATGGTCAGAATTCAAAATCTGTACTGTAAAATTACTACTATTCTTTTTTTATATTTACGATTTATTAAATCTTAATTCTGGTGTCTCTTTTAAAAGACAATAGGGTTAGGCCTCACTGAATTAATCAGAGGACATTTCTTATTCAGTATTCTCATGCCAAGTTCAGATGGTCAGTAATATTTGTAGATAATTTAGTGTTTCCCAGTAAACAAGGAACGTCCCTGGACGTTTAAAATAGGTCTAAAATAGTCAGTCCGTCAAGGACAAAGTTTAAACATCAATGGACGTCCAAAATCCATCTTACTATGTCAGTTAATTGGTGACCAATTAATAACGTCAATGGACGTCCAAAATACGTCTTTTTAACGTCTATTTGGACGTCTTTTCAACTTTCATTTTCAACCTTAAGAAAACGTTGATTAGATGGCAGTCATTGCGTTATTTCAACGTTGAATCAACGGCTAAATGTTTACTGGGTTGTTTTTCAAAATTTAATTACAATCTATAGCCACACTTTGTGCATAAAAGCTGATGTAGATTTCACTTTTGAATAATTACGTGTCGTACGTGGTCGTCAGGTGTTTCGGCAAACCTGCTCAACTTGCCTTTAGTTTGATCTTGTGAACGGTTCAAATATTGCCATCTGCCGGCCAAATTTTGATATTGCAACGTAGGCTTTGGTGTTTGTCGCTACTTTCTTTTTCATGACTTTTGTTCCGTATTCTTCAACTGTGACGCTTCCTGACCTGAATACCGATTACCAGCAGAGCTCACTAGAATCTGGATTCACAAGGCGAGGAGTTCGGAAAGAAACAGGAATGTAACTCCGTATGTGCCTTCTGACGTCAGCTACGTCAGCACGTCAGGTATGAGTAGCGATATATGATCCCAGTAAAGTTACTGCGGTAAAATCGGTTTCATATGCGACATTCGTTTGACAATCGGAATTCCGCTTTTTTTCGCCAATTACCAAACGTATATTCATCGGTACAGTTACAGATTCCTAATGTAACAAAGGAAACCAAAAAATTACATCCATAACCTTTATTTACTAAACTTTACTTGCTGAGATTAAGCCAGAAACGCGGCCGATTATAACTGCATTAGGAATCCTAGCGAAAAATAGCGGAATTCCGATTGTCAATGGAATATCGAATATGAAACCAACTTTACCGCAGTTATGTTTTATCTATCTCTGACTTTTATTTAAAGAAAACAACAGAATCTGTCAATTCAGTCTCCATCCATCCATTATCTGTACCGCTTATCCAATTTAGGGTCGCGGGGGGTCCAGAGCCTACCTGGAATCATTGGGCGCAAGGCGGGAATACACCCTGGAGGGGACGCCAGTCCTTCACAGGGCAACACAGACACACACACACACATTCACTCACACACTCATACCTACGGACACTTTCGAGTCGCCAATCCACCTGCAACGTGTGTTTTTGGACTGTGGGAGGAAACCGGAGCACCCGGAGGAAACCCACGCTGACACGGGGAGAACACACCAACTCCTCACAGACAGTCACCCGGAGCGGGAATCGAACCCACAACCTCCAGGCCCCTGGAGCTGTGTGACTGCGACACTACCTGCTGCGCCACCGTGCCGCCCTGTCAATTCAGTCTCGATTGTGCTAATTATTTGATTCAGTAAAAAGTTGTTTACTCTGAAACTTTAGGTTGCATCTCAAATGGATGCCTACAGGCTAAATAATGGAGTGTCGGTAAAAATGGCCATGTTTTCCGAACACTGTAACTGTGCTGATACAGGATTCGCCCATATGTGCACAGCATCCCGCTGGACACAAACACACACACACACACACACACACACTAACCTTATTCTGTGTAATGATGCACATTTTAAAACAGTTGGTGGAATTAACCCAAATAATGAGTCAACAGAATTTTCAACACAATTTCCTTGACAGCTGGAAGACCATGATATCTGAATGACCATCATTTAAATAAACAAACATGGCATCAAGCAAAGGTAAATGACATTTTGACACACTATCACTTAGCATATTCTGTTATGTTTTTTTTTTTTTTAATTTACTGAAACGGAGTATTCCCTTCTAGGCCAGGATTTACCTGCTGTGGAACGTTTTGCATATTTGTCATGAAGTTTTGTCATCTTTAAATAAAATGTAATATACGACAACATGGGTAACAAGAGACATTTTATTAATGAGTGAAAAATGGTATCCAGCTGGCCTTTTTTGATAAAGCAGTTACCTCCTTAATTCATTCATTGTCTGTAACCACTTATCCAGTTCAGGGTCGCGGTGGGTCCGGAGCCTACCTGGAATTACTAAGCGCAAGGCAGGAACACACCCTGGAGGGGGCGCCAGTCCTTCACAGGGTGACACACACTCAAACATTCACTCAAACCTACGGACACTTTTGAGTCACCAATACACCGACCAGTGTGTGTTTTTGGACCGTGGGAGGAAACTGGAGCACCCGGGGGAAACCCACACAGACACAGGGAGAACACACCAGACTCCTCACAGACATTCACCCGGAGCGGGACTCGAACCCACAACCAACATGTCCCTGGAGCTGTGTGACTGCAACACTACCTGCTGCACCCTACCCCCTTAATTCATTAATTGATCTATGGCCGCTTCATCCAGAAAAGAGTTGTAGTCTATGTGCAAGGCAGGAACATACCCCGGACAATGTATTAGTCCATCACAGGGCACACACACACAGGGCAAAACACACCTCTGTACAATTTTGCATAGCGAACCACCCCACAAACATGTCCTTTTGGGTTGTGGAAGGAAACTGGAGCACCCAGATGCAGACACAGGGAGAACACCTCACAGACAATGACTCAATGCAAGAATTGAACTCAGGACTGAGTTTAGAGTCAGTTATTTTTCCACATGATAAATGTGTTGTAAATCCTTTTCTTTCAACAAATGAAATGACTGTTTTGTGTTTCCTTATGTTCTCTTCATCTTATATTCCATTTCATATGAAGATATAGAAAATCAGGAACGAAAAAATACTTCTCATAGTTCTTTTAGGAAGTGTATGTAAAGGTATATAATCTCTAATTATATTATAAATGTTATAAATGTGTATAACTTTCTCTAAAAACCTTTCCAGTGTCAGATCTGAGAATCATGGTATTTGGAACCTCAGCTGAAGATCTATTCACCTTTTTGAATTCGATCCTAAAGAGGGATGTCTTGAGCAGTGCTGGACCTAACACTGTTCTAACTACGAAGTTATCCGGACACATCCTGGACAGAAACGTGATGCTGATCAGCACCTCAAACCTCAACCACCACAGCTTGTCACACGACTCACTTAAAAGAGAGTTGAAGAAATCTGTTTGTTTCTCCTGCCCTGGGCCACATGTCATCCTTTTCACATTATGCCCTTTCGATTTGCTATCAGATCCCTGGGATTTTTTCCAACCTGTAGTGCAGTTCTTTGGAGAAAATATCCTGAACCACACAATTGTTGTTCTTTACCAAAATGGAGAGGCGAAAATACAGATTGATATAGAGAACATCAGGGAGCTTATCAACAAGTGTGGTCAAAGATACTTGGACTTCAATATTAAGGAGAACAGGGAGGACAGTAAAGAGACGAGACAACTCTTCGGTCAGATTGACCAGTTGGTTTCAGAGCAGGGATATTATTCAAACAAGGAATTTGAAGACGCTGATAAAAGGATCAAGAAAGAGGAGAAATTCCTTGAAAAACAGCGAGAGACAGAAGTCAGGAGAATGCTGGAGGCACTGAAGAAAGAGCATTCAGGAGAAGATCTGGAGAGAGAAGTCAGAATTTATCAGGAAAAGATTAGCTTGGAGAACAGGGAGAAGGCTGAGCTACTGATAGCAGACAGGCTTGGCTTTACTCTCAGACTTGTTGATTATGCGGCAGCTATAGGAAAAGAAGTGTTTGTAGGTGGGATATTAGGCACAGTGATGGGGCCTGAGGGCATGGCAGTTGGGGCGACAGTTGGTGCAGCTCTTGGTGGGGTATATGGAGGAGCGGCAGGGGCAGCTTGGAACTACATTAGAGGGGCTTTCGCAGATGCCCATAGTGATTTCCCTTAAACTGGAAGCAATATCTGTGTTCCTAGGGTCCTTGTTTAATTGTTGCTTAGTGAAATTAGTGGAATCTTCTAAGACCACGAACCAAGTGAAGCAATGAGCCATTTCAATACAAAT
Organism: Hoplias malabaricus; assembly: GCF_029633855.1. Classification (NCBI taxonomy): domain Eukaryota; kingdom Metazoa; phylum Chordata; class Actinopteri; order Characiformes; family Erythrinidae; genus Hoplias; species Hoplias malabaricus. The sequence continues at coordinate 8,096,407 of NC_089805.1, read as the reverse complement.
TTTAGTCATTGTACTTATGAAGTTTGTTGGTCATCCATTTGCAGATCATGAAAAGGAAACGGTGGACAGGAATTTTTCCCCGTATTATAGAGACAGTTTTATTTATGATGGTTAAATGCCTCTAAACACTATGTCACAGGAAAGACTGCAAAAAAGAAACGTCTGTATGTGAGATGAAGTGTATTTTCAATACCGTTCATGCTGGAGAGGGAACATACAGTGTAGTATAATGCAAACTGGTACAAGACGTCTATAGCTCTGTGACTCTGGGGACTGGTGAGGTAACAAGCCAGGAAAGGAGCAACAAATTTGACCCAAGGGGTGGAGCTCAGAGCCAGGCCTTGAGCTGCATGGATTGAGATGGGGCTGTGACCACATGACTCTCCTAAATATGTTTGGCTGCTGTGTACTTAATGACAAACACCTGGCAAAATTGCACTGGAGAGCCAAGAAGATGGAGGAAGAGGGAAAAAACTGGTATTGGTTTGGGCATTTCTTGCCCAAAGGCTTTTTCATTCATTCATTCATTCATTCATTCATTCATTCATAACCACTTTATCCAGTTCAGGGTCACGGTGGGTCCAGAGGCTTCCTGGAATCATTGTGCGCAAGGCGGGAATGCACCCTGGAGGGGGCGCCAGTCCTTCACAGTCACACATTCACTCACACACTCATGGACACTTTTGAGTCACCAATCCATCTACTAACGTGTGTTTTTGGACTGTGGGAGGAAACCGGAGCACCCGGAGTAAACCCACGTGGACACGAGGAGAACACACTACACTCCTCACAGACAGTCACCCGGAGTAAACCCACATGGACACGAGGAGAACACACTACACTCCTCACAGACAGTCACCCGGAGTAAACCCACGTGGACACGAGGAGAACACACTACACTCCTCACAGACAGTCACCCGGAGCGGAAATCGAACCAAGAACCTCCAGGTCCCTGGAGCTGTGAGACTGAGACACTACCTGCTGCACCACCGTGTCGCCCTTCATAGGCATTTTAAAAAATATATATTTTTTGTTACTGTTGTGAGAAAATAAACATCCAGAAATCCAAATCACCCCTGTCTCCAGCATCCACTTTCCCAGTTTTTAAACAGCTTGCACCAATATTTTTAAATTTATCTTTATTTAATATTACATTTAAAATGTAGAAGCCATTTAGGTTTATTTTTTTCCTAAAGAAAGGAGCATTTTGCATCAAATCAGTTTATATTGTGGCCACATTTTCAATGTGTGTGTGTATGTGAAGGTATGATAGTAAAACAGTATCATTACAACATTAAGAAAGTATATATATTGTACAAATGTATTGAAAAAACCTTGACACTTTTTTCAGGTGTGTTTTTAACATATAGATTACAACATGCACAATACTGAGCCAAAGTCAGTTGTTTCGAGTAAAATTACATTCATTACAAGTGATGAAATATAGGATTAACTTGAATAAGGAAGGGAAAGTCAAGGGAAAATGACTGAATTAAAAATGACTTTAAGAGTATGGAAAATGACAATGACACAATAGGTTATGGATAACAAAGGAATGAAAATTTGAGATTATAATTGATGAAAAATTAATAACTTAATGGCAGTGGTAAAAGGTAATGGGTGGTGCCAGACTTTTGTTCTGTGCTGTATTGAACTTTATGGTTAGTCAGACTGTGTCTGGCCCTGCCCCTTACTTTGGACACACCTGTGTATTTGATGGTTTTGTTCATTACAAGGAAACTGTACCAAGAGAAACAGAGTATAATACGCTATCATCACATTCTCAAATCCCCAGGTAAGATTTAAGCACAACACCTTATTTGTTAAAGTAGTACCACTGTATAACCTTTAATACATTAGTGTAACATACTCTTCTTACCATCTATGATGATCCTGATTAAATTATTGATTACAACTTAACATCCACATTTTATGTAGTAGATGTTATGGTATTAATCTAATACTAAATCTAATACATTTTGTGCATTATGTTTGTACATTTTATTTAATAATGAGTAATGAATTTTAAACCATAAGCAAGATGAACAGAAACTAAATACTGAGTACTTTGTTCTCCTGGAATTCTAGAAATGTCATTCTCACTAGTTCCAGGGTGAACTGTTCTGTTCTGATGACGTCTGTGTGAAGGAGTTTCAAGTAAAACTCGTTCTCTTGCATGCCACACACTGGAGGATCTTTTACTGACTCTTGTTTGTTGAAGCTGAAAAAAAAACATTTGTAAAGGTTATATATACATACTCTTGTAGGTACAGATGTATGCAAAACATACACTCAATAGAGAACACATGTAAAGAACAAATGACATCTGATGCTTCACATCAGTGAAACTGTGCGTACTTTTTGCACAATCACTATTTATTTGCCGAAGATAAAAAAGAACATTAAAATGGGTATAAAATAAGTTATGATTAAGTTTCATTCCTGACATGTTAAAGTCATCCATCCATCCATTATCTGTAACCGCTTATCCAATTTAGGGTCGCGGGGGGTCCAGAGCCTACCTGGAATCATCGGGCGCAAGGCGGGAATACACCCTGGAGGGGGCGCCAGTCCTTCACAGGGCAACACAGACACACACACATTCACACCTACGGACACTTTTGAGTCGCCAATCCACCTACAACGTGTGTTTTTGGACTGTGGGAGGAAACCGGAGCACCCGGAGGAAACCCACGCGGACACGGGGAGAACACACCAACTCCTCACAGACAGTCACCCGGAGCGGGAATCGAACCCACAACCTCCAGGCCCCTGGAGCTGTGTGACTGCGACACTACCTGCTGCGCCACCGTGCCGCCCACACGTTAAAGTCAGATAACTATAAATTTTACAAAAGAAGGCTGCAGAAACAGGCTCCCTGTAAAGTATGTGTACTTCATTACCAATCACAAAAAACAATTATTCAAGACCAGAATAAATGCTGAAATCACAGTCTGAAAAGTGTGTGCAAGTGCATTGCCATGCAAAGTTGCATTTTTAAAAGTTGCATTGGAGTAATTAACATTAATAAAATAACCAAACAGGGTCTGCACGGTTGCACAGCAGGTAGTGTTGCAGTCCCACAGCCCTTCAGGGTGTGTTCCCGCCCAATGATTCCAGGTAGGCTCTGGACCCACCGCAACCCTGAATTGGATAAGCGCTTACAGATAATGAATGAATGAATGAAAATAACCAAACAAAAGAATACAAAGGTGTCAAGTTAAAAAAAATGCTGAGTCCTCTTTAAAACTATAGTGGAACTACAAATGTCAGTGTTTTATTTTGTCATATGTACAATTGGCTAACTATGCTATAATGGCTGTGGACCAAAACTATGTATCTCCATATATTTGTTTGTTCTTCATTTCTGTTTTAAAAGTTTGCAACAATGGACAAATAGAAATGTTCCAAGAATAACATTCAGTCAGATTCACTGAAAGAATGTTGCTTGCTTCTCCTTACATGACTCCTGACAAAAAATTCAAGTAGTATTCTTACACCTGGGTAGAGATTATTGTAGGTGAGAGGACTACAAAAAAACAGTACTGGTGTAGTGGACAGAGCAGAATTATAAATGTAAAAAGGCCTTTTAATTGTTAGAAAATATAATAATTATCAATGTATTATGTAAAACAATTGGGTACTGCCCCCTTTGGTTGTGATAGCATCAAATGTATGTTTTGCCGAAGCTGTGTGTGTGTGTTTTTTTATAAAGTTTTATAACGTTTTTTTTTATATATATCTTTTTAAAGAAATGGTACTGCAAACTCTTTTAGAAGACATTAAAGATAGCAGGAGTTCAGGACAATGGAAACTGTGAGTCATATTACTGTTTGTTTTCCAGGGAATGGCATCCACAATTGGCCTGCTGTCTGAGAAGCACTTCCTCTGCTCCCTGTGTGAAGATATCTTCAGCAGCCCGGTCACTACGCCCTGTGGCCACAGCTTTTGTAAAGTGTGTCTGCGTAAGTACTGGAGCCGCTCTGGCTTAGATAAGTGTCCACTATGCGGGAAGCCCTTCATCTCCAAGACTCACCTGAGCGTTAACCGCATACTGGCAGATGTCACGGAGCAATACCGGAAGTCACGGTCAAAGCCCAAAGCCAGGGCCCACAGTGTGGAAGGATTCCTGAACGAACCTGTGAGTATCTCTTTAGTGAAACTGTCTAAAGTCTCTGTTTTTTCAGAAATCATAGTAGCTCAATTTGCCAAAATGTAGTCAATCGCTCAGTTTATCTTTATGGTCTAATGGCTTTACTTTTATTGTAACACTAGAGCTACTAGTAATGGAGTGTTATAGATAGCAATAAAGAATTTATAGAGTTCTGGAGGAGTCTTTGGAGTTTTGTGCTATGGAGAGGCTTCTTTCTGAGGTTGTGTAGACTTTCACTGCCCATAGTGTGCTAGTGTGTGTTTGTGTTCCCTGCCATGGATGGGTTAAATGCGGAGGTCATGGTTCCCCCGTTCCTTACAGTTTGTGTTTAAAATTGAATCACATTTTTTTTGCTTACTTTTGGGACCTCCTGTAGAATGAGCAATACATCCACATATTATTACATTATTATCAACAATTTTGGAATCAGTGTTGAACATTTTCTTCTCCTTGTACCGCACCAGTCTCCATCTTTCTGTATTGAGATAGACTTCCATGAAAAAATATAAAGCCACTGTAACGTTTCCAATATCACCAGTAAAATATGTCAATAAATGCATAAACGTGTTAGCTGACTGGATATTTGCAATAAAGGTTGGGACTTGCAGGAGGTTGATCTCAGATATATTAGCATTCAAACCTCCTCTACAAAGTTAAAGAAACAAATTTCAGCTGTCGTGATTAATAAATGATACATTGAATGATACATTGTTTGTTTGTTTGTTTGTTGTTGGTTGTTTGTTTTTGCCAAACTATGACCCTAAATTCATGTATTATCAGGTGTTAAAGACTGACACAGACATAGAGCGCATGATTGAACAGAGAAACCAGAAGGTGGAGAAACTCAAGCAGTCCCTGCAATTGCTTAAGGTATTTCTTCCAAATTTCCAACAATCCTCTGAAATTTGTCAAAAAAAAAAAATCATCCTGTAAAGGAACAATCAGCCTGTTTTTTTTAATAATTCTGCTTAATGTAATGAAGCTCACATCTTCTAACATTTTAAACATCACTGGTCCCATTTGAGGGCGGCACGGTGGTGCAGCAGGTAGTATCGCTGTCACACAGCAGGTGACTGTCTGTGAGGAGTGAGGTGTGTTCTCCCTGTGTCTGCGTGGGTTTCCTCCGGGTGACTGTCTGTGTGGGTTTCTTCCGGGTTGACTGTCTGTGAGGAATGTGGTGTGTTCTCTCTGTGTCTGCGTGGGTTTCCTCCGGGTGACTGTCTGTGAGGAGTGTGGTGTGTCAACCAGGTGCTCTGGTTTCCTCCCACAGTTCAAAAACACACGTTGGCCTGTGTTGGGTCTGTGTTGCCCTGTGAAGGACTGGCGTCCCCTCCAGTGTATTCCCGCCTTGCGCCCAATGATTCCAGGTAGGCTCTGGACCTACCGCGACCCTGAACTGGATAAGCACTTACAGATAATGAATGAATGAATGATCCCATTTGGGAGACCCACTCTGGAGCAAAGTGGTGTATTCGGGGACTATAAGCAGTTGAGTTATTCATCCCATGTAAATTGCACTTAATTGAAAAAAAAAGTATAGAAAAAATATAGTTTTCTACTTCTTGGTGTTACAAATTTTATCTTGTACCTCTAGTATTTATATGGCTTTTGATGATTGGTGATTTCTTTTTCAGAGCCAATGTCTAAGAGAGATTCAGGAGAGTCAGAGGGTTTTCTCAGCCCTCTTGACCTCTGTGGAGACAGCCCATAAGTCAGTGATAGCTGCAGTGGAGGAGAAACAAAATGAGGCAGAGAAACGCGTGGAGAGATTGGTGAGGGACCTGGAGAAGGAGATCATCCAGCTAAAAGGTGGACAGGCCAAACCAGACCTTATGCAAGAAGGAAAGGAACAGCTTACGAAGGTGAGCGCTTTGCACTCTTTGTCCCAGCAGGTGTAGACGTTTGTTTAGTTAAAAGTGCATTCAGTCATTGTGACTAATTATGAAACAGCAATTATACTGACACATACAGCCTTTAATATGGTCTCGAATTGTCAGACTCTTTAGGGAGAGTCTGGTTCCTTTCGCCACATAAGCTTGTCAAGAACCTCCTACACACAAAAGGTCTCACCAGTCTGCTATTGTGGTATGACGTGTAGGAGGCAATTCATGTCGGACCACTACCATTACAAAACGATACACAGAAGTGTGTATATGCAGACATACAGACAGCCAATCAGAATGCAACTGTCAGAATCCTGTGAGCGAGTCAGTTTAGTGCACGTATTTGACAACTTGTGGGAGGAGTCTGTGGATGAGACTAGCTTTAATGTATAAGAGCTTCTTTAAATGTCTTAACGATTGCCGCACTCAAGATGGGACCTTGTTCTATGAAGAGTGAATTGGTTTATTCAGGGACTACAAAGCAATTTGTCTCTTCTCATGTGAGTTACACAAAAATGTAGATTTATTAATTAAGGTATGTTATTAAATAGCTGCTGTGAATTTGTGATAACAGGGTTAGAACGTCGATTTGGATCCATTTGTAGGAGTTAAAATATGATGTAGAATGTAAACATACACACACAAAATACAGAATCAAGTCAAGGTCAAAAACAAAAAAGTCCAAAACCAATAAAGGTACAGAAAAACATACAAATTTGCAGAAGCAAAAGGCAAAAACAATAAGTCTAGAAGGGATAAAACAATGAAAAAAGAACTGGTAGGCAGTGGTGAGGACTAGTAATACTTTGTAATGAGGAAGATATCCAGGGAGTATATGTTCAGGCCATGATTGTCACTGATGTGTGTCAGGTGTTTAGATGCTATGGCTGTAGCTATTGTGCACATGAATGAGATCTCAGATGGTCTGCACGAGGCTGTGCATTGCATTCTTGGTGCATTTCTGACAGAGTGATTCACACCTACTATGAAAAAAAAGCATGGCCACAAATATAGGGCAATGGGTGGAGCCTTGCCTTAGGTTACTTTCTGTGTGGAGTTCACTGTGTTTTCCCCACGCTCTGCCTAGCCGCTGAGGTTACGCTGTGCTCAGACACTTCTGGTGCCAGTCCCAAACTTGGGTCAAATGGGAAGGTTGTGTCAAGTCTACTGTGGGAAAAGGTCCTGATGAAAAAATGTACACAATTAAAGAAAGTGTAAAACTCAGAGGCTAATACTAGTCAAATATTTTGGAGTCAGAGAAAAAAAACAATATTTATAGCTTCCAATTTCTTCAGGACACAACTCTGTGGACCTGGAAGTTGTGGGTTCAAGTCCCACTCCGGGTGACTGTCTGTGAGGAGTTTGTTGTGTTCTCCCTGAGTCCACGTGGGTTTCCTCCAGGTGACTTGTCTATGAGGAGTTTGGTGTGTTCTCCCTGAGTCCACGTGGGTTTCCTCCAGGTGACTGTCTGTGAGGAGTTTGTTGTGTTCTCCCTGAGTCCACGTGGGTTTCCTCCAGGTGACTTGTCTATGAGGAGTTTGGTGTGTTCTTCCTGAGTCCACGTGGGTTTCCTCCAGGTGACTGTCTGTGAGGAGTTTGGTGTGTTCTCCCTGAGTCCACGTGGGTTTCCTCCGGGTGCTCCGGTCTCCACCCACAGCCCACAAACACATGTTGGTAGGTGGATTGGCGACTCAAAAGTGTTCATAGGTGTGAGTGAATGTGTGAGTGTGTGTTGCCCTGTGAAGGACTGGCGCCCTCTTCCAGGGTGTATTCCTCCCTTGCACCCTGTGACTCCGGACCCATCGCAACCCTGAATTGGACAAGCGGTTACAGACAATGAATGAATGAATTAATTTCTTCAGGGGATTTGCTTTAGGTTTTTCAAATAAACTTTCTATGTTAATTTGGCACACCACCAAACTACAGCTTTGCAGAATGCAAGTAATCTCAGCTACATATGTCTTCTCACAGGGGAAAGATGGATAAAAACACGTGTCCAGTGTGGGTGCGTGTTTTACATAGAATTTGGATTTTTTTCATTCATCTGACAGAAGATGGCACTATAACTCTAACAGAGTGTGTCCAATGGCAACTCAGTGCCACCTTCTGGTCAATACACCCATGTGGGTTCAATATGGAGCATCTGGCAGAGTACCAGCAACATTGTTTACTATTTCTCAGGTTTAAAAAAATGACATTTGGTCAAGGATGGCCAGGTTTTCATATAAGACTAAGTATTCACTGAGCAGAAACACTGCACGTTATTGTGGGTTGATACCCGGGTTACAAATGGGACCTTGGTTCGTTGCTTTATTCTAGATAAATATGGGAAGCCCTGTAACTATATGACAACAATAATTTCAGTCGTTTGGCCAAGCTTGGACAAACATGCACATACCACTATAAATCTGCAAAACTTCCTCTATCGTTTTCTTGCTCAACAAGGAACAAAATGGTTTAGCTTGTCTCTCATAGTGACTGTTAAATATACTTGCAGAGTTTCAGCCATTTACCCACAGAGATGAGGGACTGGTCAAAGGTGACCCTGGAGACAGACCCTTGTGTGGGTTACACCAGGAAAGCAGTGATGGACCTGGTGGACGCTGTCAGGGTGGAGGCTAACAAGCTCTCTAAAGCAGGTCTGTATGTCCAATACTAGTGCCTTTTTAAAGGAATTTGAATTTATTTGCCTCTCATGTGGTGTACTTTACATTTTTAAGTCTTCTGACATCTGACACATCCACTTGGCATCTCAGCTATGATATGAATGTTGGGTTTTTCTTGTTTTGTTTTTTTACAGAGCTGAAGAGACTACAGAAATATTCAGGTAGGTGGTGAATGAACTTAGACTTTTATAATTACAACATGGTTCTGACATAATACTGTAGCACAGTGGATGACAATATATTCAAGAACTATTCTTTTTGACCAAAATAAAATAAAGTGACAAAAATTCAGAACAAGGACGAATGGCTGTGAGGAGTGTGGTGTGTTCTCCCCGTGTCGGCGTGGGTTTCCTCCGGGTGCTCCGGTTTCCTCCCACGGTCCAAAAACACACGTTGGTAGGTGGATTGGTGACTCCAAAGTGTCCGTAGGTGTGATTGTGTAAGTGAATGTGTGTGTCTGTGTTGCCCTGTGAAGGACTGGCGCCCCCTCCAGGGTGTATTCCCTGCCTTGTGCCCAATGATTCCAGGTAGGCTCTGGACCCACCGCGACCCTGAATTGGATAAGGGTTACAGACAATGGATGAAATGTAAAAAAAATGAAATTCTGAACAAAAGTTTAAACATGCTTAGTTTTGTTTTTATAATTATATGAAAATATATGAAAAGAAAATGACAAAACACAGTCTTAGAAAATAAAAGGTGTTGATAAGTGTATTGTAATTTTAATGTCAAATGAATTATTTTCTATTTAGAGTTTATTTCTCAGTGTTATTTATGTAGATAGAGCCAGGTGAGCTCTCTCTGTAGTTAGATTTTCAGGAACTGAACCAAAGACCTAAGCACGTGGGATCAGTTAATACTCCAATCACAGTTCGAATTTCTATTGGGCAGTACCAATTTTGAGGTGGTACATGTCAATATGTTAAAACTTCTTCAAATTAAAATGATGTTACATCTGAGCAGTCTTTTTTACTTCTAATGTAAGCTGATTTGTTTTTGTGATCTGATTGTTTACTGTCTCTTTTTGCTGTAGCTGAGCTCAAGCTGAATGCCCGCACGGCTCATCCTCACCTCGCTGTGTCTGATGATAGAAAGGAAGTATGGCACACCAAAAAGCAACAGGAGGTCCCAGAGAACCCCAAGAGATTTGACAGGGTCACCAACGTGCTGGCTAAGGAGTCCTTTGGCTGTGGCAGGCACTACTGGGAGTTGGACGTGGGAAATAAGACAGACTGGGACCTGGGTGTGGCCAAGCAGTCTGTCAACAGGAAAGGGAAATTCACGGTCAGTCCAGCCAATGGCTTTTGGACCCTAAGTCTGAGGAACGGAAATCAATTCATTGCCAACACATTACCGCCTACCTGGTTGGCCCTTGCTTCCAAGCCCAGGAAAGTGGGTGTTTACTTGGACTATGAGAATGGCCAAGTGTCTTTCTTCTGTTTAGACTCCGGGGCTCACATCCACACTTTCTCAGACGCTTTCACTGAGAAGCTGCATCCAATCTTCAACCCTGGTCGGCCACACGGAGCCAAGAACAGCGACCCACTTAAAATCATTACCAGCTGCTGCAGCATTTAAACCAGCAGGGCACTGGACAATGGAAACTCAAGCACATTTACACACAAAGTTTATCTGAATATTTATGGCTGATTAAATTTTTTTTAATATGCTTCATTTTATTTGTAATTTATTTGATTAAAAACTGTATTTCATATTTTTCATATTTCGTATTTGCTATTACATATGTTCTATACTATATAAATTTAATAAACGTAATATATATCACAATATAGTATTCATATTATTAGTTTAAAGTATGGAAGTTTTGTAAAGATAGCAGTTAAAATGAAACATTTCGCTTATAGTTCATCTCCTGAATTCATAACCATAGGTAGGGCTTACTTAATTGTATTAACATAGATCCTAAAAAGAATACTGATTAGACCATAGTTTTTTAGGGATTTAACCCTTAATTTAACCTGATATCTTGTTCTGATGATTTTTAACCCCAACTTAAATATGAATACCATGCTTAGAGAGTTCAAATACAAAAGCAAGATCCTTGTATTAATCTATTACAGACGTGGGGTGCTACAGTGGTGCTACAGGTAGTGCCACTTCCACACAGACCCAGAGACTGTGGGTTCACCTACCCTGGTTCACTGTGTGTGAAGAGTATGGTGTGTTCTCCTCATGTCTGCACGGGTTTCCTCTGGTTTCATCCCACAGTCCAAAAGCACATGTTGGTAGGTGGATTGACTGTGTGAAAGAGTCCGCAGGGGTGTGTGAGTTAGGTGAGTGTGCAATGCCCTGCGATGAACTGGCAGCCTTTCCGGGTGTGTGTCCATTGATTACAGGTAGGCTCCAGACTTACTGTGACTCTGATCAGGATAAGGAGGTTACAGATAGACAGTAGAGAGAGAATATACCGGAAGTGTTTATAGAACTCTAATGGGTACCCGTTTAGAAATAGCCTTAACACTTTTGTCCGAGGTTAATGGTGACTCCAGTGGATGGGCCTGTTGTTTGCTGAGTTTAGGTTGGTAGAGTTGCTTTGTTTCCCTAAATGCTTCTACTTTTCAGTTATACCACTCACAGCTAATGTTGGAATTTCACAAACTGACTTGACGCAATAATGACATCCTATTACAATACCACATTTGAATTTAGTGAGCTCTTTGGGAACGTTTGTAAAGACACTGCATGGCAAGGTGCTTGATTTTACACACCTGTGGCAATGGGACTGAATGAAACGCCCGAATTCAGTGATTAGGAGATGTGTCCTAATACTTTTGTCCATGTAGAATATAAATAAATGTTTCAAGTCAAACAGTAGAGCTGTGTCAGTCGTGTATATTCAGCATGCAAATTAATTCAGTAATCAAGGCTAATCTGTGGCTGTTTTTGATGATAAACAAACACAAGTTGAAAGACTGTTATTATGTTGAACACTGCCTATTCAGTGATTCATATCAAAAGTGCGTGAAGAGTGTACAGAGTGAAGAAAAGAGGGGGTGGGGGATGAAATGAAATAATGTTGAGGAGTAAGGAGGCGAGAGATGAAAAAGGGGACAGATTGAGGGGTGGGGTGATGGTGGTGGTGGAGGGGTCGAGTCCAGGAGCGCGAGGGCGACAGAACAGCGGGTCATTGTGCTGGTCCACCAGGCACTGGTAGACACACACTCGGACACATTAACGTATTCACACACGGCTGGGGAACGCACACCCACAAGCGCGTGCTTCTGCCCACTGCCCACAGACCATTGCTGGTATCGCAGCAGGCAGACCCTCTCTCCTTCTCTGCTGCTGTAGCTTGGCCCAGTGGAGCTTCCATCTATTTGTTGATCTCAACATACCTAGATCACCACCACCATCCAGCACCAGAGCGTTCAGCATCAGACAAGTGCACTGACCTCCAGAACTTATTCTAAGGAGAACTTGGAGAATTACTCAAGGTAACAACGTCTTTACATTCTTTCTTTTGGTCCTTTGGCTATAAATTGGTTTTTAAAAATACAGCAAAATATTGTTCTTGTGTTGAACTGCTTCAAATTCCTATTTTTCTGCAACAGTATTTTTTAAAGTGTATGTCACTCCATGTGTAAGCCAGAATATATTCTTATGTATCCATCTAGTACATTAACAAGAGAAAAAAAAACCCATCAACATTCAAATTTATTGTTATTTTTGTAGTGTATTGAGAATTGAACCCATGACCTCACTATTGTTCACACTCAAACATTTGCAATGCAGATTGATCTGAAGGTAACTGGTATCTAACATTACATCCAACATTACAACCACTAATAGATTCACATGTAGAAGTTTTCTTTTGTAGCTCCTGAACAGCAAATGCAACAGGTTTTTATAAATCCAGATTAAACACATTCATGTTGTATATTAAATCATCAAGGCTAATGCTGTTTTTTTTTCCATCTGCATATTTTTACTTCTTATATCACAGTACTGTAAGGACACATTGTGACGTTTTGATGCACACAGTAATGGCTTGAGGAGTGGCTCTTGTGAAACATCAGGAAGCTCACTGCTGGACATTGAAAAAGGGCGCAAACAGATGCTAGTCTCCTTGGCCCACTCTGCGAGCAGCCATGAAAGCTCCTTGTGTTCAGGGCTCCTCATGTTTTTCTGAGATAATCCACTCGCCCCACCAGGCGTAGCTCGACACCCACAACAGTGTGAAAAGGATTCATTCTCTCGCAAGCCTACGGGAATCCAGCATCGCTCACTGTACACACAAGTCTAAATATTTATGATGGGTCAAATCAATACAGTGTGCCACATAATTTAAATCTTACCACAGTGTGGTTTCATTTTAAGGCATGGTACCTGGTAGCCGCGTCATATCCACAGCAACTTGGTATTTGATAACGGAAGGGTTAAGAGTTTGGCCTAACAACTCTTATTGGAAATAGTGTGGTTCACTTGCCTGGGCAGGGACTCAACCACCAGTCTGACACATAGAGAGTGGTTTTGAGTTCCACTAGGTTATACCTTACTATATAATGCTATTTGGCATTGTTACAGCCTAGTGGATAATACTGTGATATAGAAGATAGTTGTGTTATTTACTAGATTACACAACATCTACTATAACGAGTAGATTTGTGCATATTAGCAATGTAGCATGTTCATAAGTCTAACTGCATCTGTGATATTTTCTTTCAGGGCAGAAGGATAAGACAGGAACCAAAAAAAATATCAGAGGGCTCTTGCTAATGTTGAAGGACCAATTTAGTCAAGTATTGGTCACTTTTATAACAGTTTCACGGACTTGATCAGCAACAGATCGGCTAGAAACAGTGTTGCAGACCCCTCAGACCGAAAAGTCGCCATGGCAACGACGGGCATGCAGCTCCTGGGCTTGGTCCTGTCCATCATTGGCTGGGTGAGTGGCTTCATGGTGTGCTCCTTGCCCATGTGGCGGGTCACCGCCTTCATTGGAAACAACATTGTAACTGCGCAGATCACATGGGAGGGGCTGTGGATGAACTGCATTGTCCAGAGCACTGGAGAAATCCAGTGTAAAGTCTACGACAGCCTTCTGGCCCTGCCCAGTGATATGCAGGCTGCCCGTGGCCTTACTGTGTTCTCTCTTCTCCTCTGCACCCTGGGACTCACCCTGGGGGTCCTGGGGGTCAAGTGCACCAAGTGTGTGGGTCACCAAAGCCCGAAGGCACGGCTGGCTCGGGTGTCTGGCATCATCTTTGCCGTTGCAGGCTTCCTCTACCTCATTCCTGTCTGCTGGACAGCCCACTCCATCATCAGGGATTTCTACGACCCCTACGTAGCTGCGCCACACAAACGTGAGCTAGGCCCTGCCCTCTATCTGGGCTGGGTAGGCTCGGCTCTACTGCTGATTGGTGGATCTCTGCTTTATGCCGGTTCCAGCCCCCCAGGAATCCCCTCTTCCCCCACCTTCAGTAGTGGAGAAAGCAGCCCCCGTAGGGCTGGAGGATCCACGCAGGTCAAAGGCTATGTTTAACAGTCCTTCAAGCCAACAACAAGCCCCTCTGCTAGTTTTCCCCATTGTTATACAGTCCAGTTAATATTAACACATTTTTTACTATCCACTGTTATTTCTGTTGGAGCTGATAGAGGAGAAATGTGAAAAAAATGATTTTGTTTTGACTTCGCTTGCATCCTCTTGTAACCATGTCTCTATATTTTTTTCCATGTTTAAAATAATAAAGACATCAGCTCTCACACAAAGGTGGTCCTCAATTTTTTTGCTTCAAATAGTCAGCCACCAAAACCTCAGAACTTTTTCACCTAATGTTTAAATTATGCAAACATTCATTCATTGTCTGTAAGCACTTATCCAGTTCAGGGTCACGGTGGATACAGGGCCTACCTGGAATCATTGGGCACAAGGCAGGAATACACCCTGGAGGGGGCGCCAGTCCTTCACAGGGCAACACACACACTCACACATTCACTCACACATTCGGTCACTTTTGAGTCACCAATCCACCTACCAACATGTGTTTTTGGACAGTGGGAGGAAACCAGAGCACCCGGAGGAAATCCACACGGACACGGGGAGAACACACCACACTCCTCACAGACAGTCACCCGGAGGAAACCCACGCGGACACAGGGAGAACACACCAAACTCCTCACAGACAGTCACCCGGAGGAAATCCACACGGACACGGGGAGAACACACCACACTCCTCACAGACAGTCACCCGGAGGAAACCCACGCGGACACAGGGAGAACACACCAAACTCCTCACAGACAGTCACCCGGAGCGGGACTCAAACCCACAACCTCCAGGTCCCTGGAGCTGTGTGACTGCGACACTACCTGCTGCATCACCGTGCCGCCCTTATGCATTGTGTTAAAATTCCCATAGACCCAATAGACTTCATGTAGATTTTTCATGTTTCTATTCAGTGCCAAGCCCATATTAAGTGCTCTTTACCTAAAAATGTTAATAATATACTTATTTTCATGCAAGGTCACTTCAGTATGCATGTAGCAAGCAGCATTATATATATTTCACTGATGACATTGTAAATCAGAGATTTCAGTGACACTGGATGAATCACAAGTTTATTGAACAATATACATGGCTGTGGAACATGGGTCAAAAAACTAAATGAAATTTTGCTATTAATAATACTTCCTTAGATCAAAGGTTCCTAATGAGGACACAAGTTCAAATCTATAAAGAGTGTCTTGTACAATACCATTACAATAACATACTTTATAATGAAGGTAGCCTTTCACCAATCTAGTATTATACATGCATTATTTCACATATACACGTAACTGCTGAGGCAGGAACATTCACTGATTTAATTTCACTGTGGTCATTGAAAACAGATTTAGGTAAAGTGCAAGGTGTCATCATAAATACTTACAAGAATGCTCAGCTCTGTTTACTGCATGTGAAGCATGTGTGTTTTGAGTCAGTAGGTTTTCTGCTTTTTTATAAGTAGACAGAAGCACCTTAAATGTATTAAATGTGGTGTATTAAGTATGTATTAACAGTGTCTCTATGCTAATTAAAAAGAAAACAAAGGCCTGCAGCACCGGAACTCTCTAAATGAGCTTTATAATTACATCATCTGTAATACAGTATCCATTGAGTATCTGCCTTCTTAAAGTTTTTACACCTGGTTCAATAGGTGGAAATTTAATAAAACCCCAACGTATCATCTCTGGACCCAGGACAGAAGGTTACAACATGCCCCTCAGACTAAGTATAAGAAGCCATCAGTCTGTAGACGAGATGAGGAATGACCTGAAATTAGCAGAAACAATTACTGCACCATAAACATTTTCATTCCTACACACATTCCAAGCTCCTCTGCAAAAGAAGATTAGAGATACGTATCTCAAACACACACTAATATAACTATTTAAACCATATGGATAATATAACTCAGCAAGGTAAATGTTCTTGCATGGTCTAGATATTTTTCCAACTTGAATCTCATTTAAATTGTGACAAAAACAAGTGTCTAATCGTGTGTTTAATGTCTTTTCTGTTCAGGTTGTGTACAGGTTTTTTTTTTTAAGTGCTCACTGCATAATTTGTGAAAAGCATTGTATTTTGCTTGATGCTGATGAGAACACATTTGGCTCCTGCTGTCTCCATAGGGAACTGTATCTAACTGTAGTAATGGGGGCTGCTACTATACAGCAGCAACACAATGGTATTGTATGGAGCACAACAGACACAGCAGCAACAATAGCCCACAGTGTTCCATGTAGCCACTAGTGAGTCATGTGTGACCTAATGGTACTGGTGCAAGATGTGGGGGATTTTAAAGCTAGAAGATATAAAGAAACCTCCTTAGTCCAGGGTGACACCAGGCCATGACTGAACTGTCAGAAAGACTGCTGCAGGAAATATTTTATTAAAGCGTTATTCATTATTGGTGAATTAAGGACTATATTATATGTAAATATGTTTAAATCCAGATTTTTAAGTGATTTAATTTTTTAAAGCTAAAGTTCAATAGTTGTTGTTTTGGGGAGTCTACTGTGGCACAGCAGTAAATCCCTAAGCAAAACTGGTTTGGCAGAATTTGCATTTTTATTTTCATATCATATATATTTAGTTACATTTTATTTTCTAGTAACAATACTCAATCAAAAAAAAAAAAATCCATGAGTATCCTTGCTGTGTCAACCAGTCCTGGATGTTAGGGAACAATCTGGAGTTGGGAGTGTTGATATCTTGAAAAATGTGGGTAAAAAAAATTCTCAGAAAAAGAAAATGAAAAAAGAAAAAAAAAGAACTAGCAACCACCAAAAATAATATTGTAACTAATGAAACATAATATAAAATGTATAATATAACATAATAATATTATAATTACAATATAATAAAAAAGCCATAAAAATCAACCATATTAATAAAGAACAGTAGTTGTAGTAAATATTATGAATAATGTATTATTATTATTATTATTATTATTATTATTATTGTTAATATTATTAACATTAATAATAATATTATCAACACTTGATTAAAAACTTGTATAACGTCTGATCAATGTGTTAAAAAGAACCTCAATAACTAAAAAAGGTAATAATAATAATAATAATAATAATAATAATAATAATAATAATAGTAGTAGTAATAGTAGTAGAATTAGTGCTAGTAATAATTATAAAAAAACCACAACAATAATAATCCTACATGATTATTATATGTTATTAGCCAGAATTATATAGATTTATAATAGACTAAGCCGAATGTGGACTTTTAAATGGTCAGTTCCAGTCGTTCACCCGGATCCGCACCCATCATCATCATCATCTCTGAACATAAAGAGCTCGGATAGTGTTTAGTCATCAGCCTCGGCAGAACACAGAGAGGGAAAAACCATGGGGAAAGGCGGCGGCACGTTTGAGAGACTGCTCGGTGAGTTTCAGACTCGTTTTTAATGAATATTGTGGATCCAGTGGGCTCTGGTTTTGTGTTAGTTTAGTTTAAAGATTGTGCTGTTAGCATTAGCTCCGGCGGCTGTCTTCTTGTAGTCCCGTTAGCATAGCTAAAATCGGCTAGTTAGCACACGGCGATAGCCACCAAAATACTGTCGGTTTTTACCGTTTTTTCCCGAAATTAACGTAAATGACACCAGTTCCGTCCGTTATTACGGACACTATAAAACCATAAATGTGTGTCACTCAGTCTCAGTACTTTCATATAATAACGTTAAATGGACGAAACGTTAAAGGCTAGGAGCTTGAAATGCAGGATACGTTGCTACTAACGTTAAAGCATTTCTGAATATTAAGAGTAAAAACATTAGATTTTAAACGCCTTAATGTTGTATTAAATGGGGGTTCCCTCTCTCTAAATTGGAGTCCTGTATCTGTGAAGGCTGTACAGTTTTATTTACCGTAGAACTTCGATAGTGATATGGTTCCTGTGTTTACAAAAAGAAAATTAGACATATGTCAATACAATAACCGTAAAACTTCGAAATTCAGGCGTTAATGAGTAATGGAAATGCAGACTGTAATGGGTTTAACACAAAAAGGCTGTCTGAATGGTTGGCTGATGATAACCAAGTCGTTTTGCCCAACAAACGAAGAAGGAAAATCAGCTATCAGCTAATTTTGAAATCTGACAGCTGCGTTATAAAAGAATGAGTAACTACAGTTGTTTAAAGAATGGGAAAGGGGAATTTATGCGTTGCCACACATTAGAAGGATATGGCTACGGGGTAAACTGTGGTATTTTGTTGGCCTTAGCTTTAATCCTTTATTTGTTTTTTTCTGAGACATGACCCACCAATTACCTCAGTTCTAAACTACCTTTTGTTTGTGTAGTTAACGTGATATTTTACCCCAAACCTGCTGTTCTCTCATCACACAGATGAAGGCCAGAGCTTGATTAAAAATAGATTTCTATTTCAAACTATTGATTTCTTTTCAATGCTGGAGAACGAGGGATTGTAGTGAATATACAACACAAATATAAGCAATATATTATTTTTAATGATAGTAATGTAATAAATTATTTATATCAAATACAGTCATGGCTTATATGCTCTTGCAGGAACATCTCTATCTTAAACTTAAGTATCAGGTTTTAAAAGTCTCACGCCTCAAGGAGAGTGTTCATAACCATTTTTTGACCTGAAATTTACAAGGCATTAAATGCTTTAGACACTATCTAGTTACCATCACCACCACTGTCTCAGAATACTTAGAATGTATTTGTCTAAATGATTCACGTGTACAGAACATTTTGAAAAGAAAAACTGCAATTCCCTTTTATAAAGAATTATAATGTGGCCAGGAACTTAATCAGTTTGATGAGCTGGTTAGTCTGATTTCTGTGTTTGTATGTCACTCATTGTACCATCCACTTAGATATGGGTGCATTTTGTTTTATGAAAAGCTGTTTTGTTTTGTGAATTTGCATTATGATATTAATCACACAGCTTCCTGGAACACATGCAGAAAAGCTTACACTTGAACTTGGTTATAGCTTTAGTAATGCTGCCTGAGTGCTCTGAAATAGGCCTAGTTTTTCTTAATCCAAAGTGCAGAGTTCATGTAGTTCTAATGCAGATGTGTCAAACATTGATTAATCTAGTTTCCTGGCATGGCAATGAGGATGTGTACCTCAACCAATAGTCCAGCAGCCAGCAATATATTTTCTTTTTTCTTTGGCTGCTGTTTTTTATTTTTAATTTTTGCTCGAAAGGTAAATGTTTACAGAAATATTGTAGCTTGCATTGATATGCTGTGTTCATCATCCTGTGCTCATAGGTGAAACAGGGTGTCTCAGTTCACAAGACATAAACAAATGATGCTCTGTAAACTACTGTTTATTCAAAGCAATTTAGCACTGTTATTTCATGGACAACAATGCATTTGGAAAGTTGTTGCCATTTAAAATGTGTATTGTTGCCCTGAGTTGGCAAAAGTAAAATTTGAAGTGGTCACTAGCCCATGTCATGAGTTTTGTTTTCTGTGCTGATCAATACAAGATAAGGCACGTCATTTGTAACATTTTTAAAAAGGGATTAGGGGCTGAATTCTTCACAAGTTGAAGCAATCAAAATAATTAAACACTGTATATTTCACAGCAGACCTCACAGACTGTTAAAGGCGATGTTCATGATTATATTCAAAAACACTTTTTAAGAAATCTTGGAATGTTTCCTTGCCATTTCTCTGGACTGTTTGCATATTCAAAATTTGTCTAATGTGTTTATGAAGCCACTGTGTCAGTAAATGGCTAAAAAAAGACCCCCAAAAAAACAATGTCTTGGCTTGGTATGCTAGGCTTTCGCTATTTCTGCTCAAGGGCTCTGGAGATTTTTTGGACAATGGAGAAACCTTCAAATGTTGAAAAGCATGAACTGAGATTAGCATATTGCTTTATTCTTGCTCCATAAGTTGTTTTTGCTGTAGAAGGGGCCAATGCAATTCCCATGTGAAGAAATCAGTTTTTATTTCTTTTGCCTTTTTGAAAATATGACTTTGTCCAAATCCCTTCTCTTTAAATCATTGCTATATCTATCAGTTATTTATAGAATTTGTAAAAGCCTTTGCTACATTTAAAATATGCAGAGTGTGTAGCTGTCTTAACAATAAGACATAAGTTTTGTTTCTTTACAGACAAAGCCACCAGTCAGTTGTTGCTGGAGACAGACTGGGAATCCATTCTGCAGATTTGTGACCTCATTCGACAAGGCGACACTCAGTAAGAACCAATAGTGTTTTCATGCATTGCTATATTACTTTTTGTCTGGACGCTTTAGGAAATAAAGAATGCTTAATCAAGAAATATTGGTTGGTTTTGCTGAAGTCAGGGCAACGTTTGTAATACTTTCTCACACACACAGGGCTAAGTATGCTATTGGCGCAATTAAGAAGAAGCTTAATGACAAAAACCCACATGTAGCCCTCTATGCACTCGAGGTAAGGACTGTTACATTGTTCACAAAAAGAGTACATGTTTTGAAACATGGGTGTGATGTGCCCAGTTTTATCTGTCTCACTGATCAGCTGCTAATTAGAGAATATGATAAAACACTAAAGTGATTTTTAGTTCTAAGTCAAACGTTTTCCCAATCAACAGGTGCTTGAGTCAGTGGTGAAGAACTGTGGGCAGACTATTCATGATGAGGTGGCTAGCAAACAGACCATGGAAGAGCTGAAGGATCTCCTTAAGGTGACATTTTTTCAAGCTCTGTGTAAAATCCCTTCCCATGTTTCTATTGGTATACAAGGTCAGTTCTCAGTTATCTGTTCAGTAAACTGTTTCTATTGGTTCTCCCAGCTTTAATATATTATTCTTCTTTTCAAGTGGGTCATACTGTGATGACTCATATTACACTACACTATACTTCCTTGTTGTGTCATGTCATGTCACATGCTCTTTTAGTTTTGGGGAGTTCCAGCAAGTTTCGGATTGAGAATCACCAAGGGCTTTGGTGCTTAGCTTTTTATGGCTTTTCAGACTATAAACAGGTGACAGAACCTGTAATTTTATAATGGGGCTTTGTTGAATTTAAACTCTTGTTTGAAACATGTTATATATTTAAACCTGTGATAGTTGTTGTCATGTCTTGATGCTGTTAAGTTAATTATTACTAGTTTCAGATTTAGCTGCTCCTGAACGTAGAGGTTGTATTTATTCTGCATGTACAATTTGCCAGTTTGTCATTCATGTATGCTTTATCTCACACACACACAACTATGCTTCACTACTTTCTTTTTGAAGAAACAAGCAAGAGAAGTGTGTGGAGTTTAAACAACTTACAGCACACATTTTAATAAGTGACTAAACAAACAACTTTTCAAACTAAAAACTTTTAAATCATTTAATTTTTAGATATTTTGGCAATAGAAGAGAAACTATTTCAGTTGAGCTTTATTCCATTGTGATTAGTACTGAGGTTTTATGTAGCTGAATCTTTCAGGGCATAGAGTAGATTTGTATTGGTGGTTTTATCATGTTAATCAGGTTACTGTTTATTATTTATGCTGCCGTGGCTGATAATTGAATACATTTGATCTGTCCCTGTCTAGGAATGCTGTTTGCTCTTTCTAATGTCATAAAATACCATGTTTATAAATATAAGGTGAATGACCGAACAACAGAATCAGATTTGCACAACAAACTGGACATGGGTTACTTTTATCTGATTGTATCTTAAATGTGTTTGGTTTGTTTGTTTATTATTATTTTTAATTTGTAATTTGTTTGGACACAATTTGAATGTTGCTTTGTTGCCCCCAGAAGCAAACGGAACCAAATGTCAGGAACAAGATCCTATATCTGATCCAGGCCTGGGCACATGCCTTCCGCAATGAACCCAAGTATAAAGTGGTCCAAGACACATACCAGATTATGAAGGTGGAAGGTATAAATTCATATTAGCCGAAGGAAAATAAAATACTTTATTTCTTTGATTGTAAAGGTTTTTTTACAAAAATAAATTGATCTCTATATTTATCTCTGTTCTTGTCAGGTCACGTTTTCCCTGAATTCAAGGAGAGTGATGCCATGTTTGCTGCAGAGAGGGTGAGTAATAATCCTTGAAGGTGTGTGATAGTTTGTATGTTTGGTATTTTGTGTGTGTGTATAATGATGATCCTGTTTTTAATTTAGGCCCCTGATTGGGTGGATGCTGAGGAGTGCCACAGATGCAGAGTTCAGTTTGGAGTGATGACCCGAAAAGTAGGCATCACATGTAGTCACTAGTAGTACTATCTTGTAAAAACAGCATTAGATAACTGGTGTTAAAATATACATTTACGTTTCCTGAGCATTTGCTCGGTGGTACTTTGTTGACCTGTGTTTTTTACCAATTGCTCCAGCACCACTGCAGAGCATGTGGGCAGATCTTCTGTGGCAAGTGTTCGTCCAAGTACTCCACTATTCCCAAGTTTGGCATCGAGAAGGAAGTGAGAGTCTGTGAACCCTGCTTTGAGCAGCTCAACAAGTAAGTTGAGGAGAAAAGTAACACAAGGAGAGCCTTAAAACCTCAAACACAACAGAGCTATTGTTGTCCTGCTCTTTATTTTTAATCAAAGGATGTGTATGTAAGAGTTCTTAGAAGACTAGGGATGGGGGGGGGGGGCTCCCTTTAGTAAATCTCTGACCATGACAATATATGGTCCATTATTAAAATTTAGAAAATTACTTAAATGGTTTCATTTGTGTTTTAGGGTTGTTGTTATTTTTCAGAATGATTTTTAAATGAAAGTTCTATAATATATGCAAATATAACTGGAGAGTTAAATTTGGTAGAACAACAACAGCACATTTTGTAGGGCAGGGTTATGTTGAAAACCATGTTGATAAAATTGATCTAACATTCTAAAATATAGTTTTATTGTTGTTGTTTTTTTTTTCTCCCTGAGCTGTTTTGCTTTGCTTGAGCTTTCATCCGTTTCTGAGCTGTGCAAACCCAGTTTTTCTGCAAGTGTTTGTATTTTGCCTTGTCAGACCCGGTTGAGAACACATTGGCTAGACATGAATCCTGTTGTGAGTTGGGTCTGGATTGCATCAAGACTGGCTTTGTCCCACTTTGCTTTGTGTACACACTTTACTTCATGTTATTTGTTAATTGTCCCTAAGGATGCACATGTTCAAAGCTTCTGCAGATCTCCAAAGATTTACCAGCTTATGTGTGTCTCCTGATCCCTCCTCCTCACCAGCCACCCCTCCCTCTCTCCCCCTCCTAGGAAAGCAGAAGGAAAGAGCAGTGGCGGTGGGCAGGCTGATTTGCCCCCTGAGTACCTGACTAGCCCTCTGGCCCAGCAATCTCAGGTAGTGCCCACAGTTAGTAAGGAGGTGAATTCTTATTTTCTTTGTTTAGCCCATACTTGTGTGGGCATTATAATAATCACCATTACTACTGGCAACATGATTGATTGATGTAAATAGAAAATACTGCAGCTGACATTAATAGTATTAACAAGAGATCATTATTAATGCACTAATATTTTAAATGCTTTAATGCTTTTAATGGGAGCCATTCAACTCCTCAGCAGTAATCCAATACCATCAGCAGCTTTTGTAAATCAACAAGAATCAAACTGACAAAAGCAACAGAAATTTGTAAAGCACAGATTCCTCTCAAAATCCCCCACTGATAAAAAAGAATTTAATGACTCATGATTTAGTAGTATGTGGCAGATATTCTGGTTATGTTCTCCCTCCCTGTTTGAACTTTTCTTTACGACCTCTGCTGATATCCTGTGGATACTCTGCTTTCCCAGATGCCCCCCAAGAGAGATGAAGCAGCCCTGCAGGAGGAAGAGGAGCTGCAGCTGGCCATTGCTCTGTCTCAGAGTGAAGCAGAGGAGAAGGAGAGGATGGTGAGACCGTTAGACAGTGAGACAGAATATTAAACATGTTCATGTGTGATAATAGAATATTACAAATTTTCTTTTACATACACAGCGACAGAAGAATTCTTACTCTGTGTACCCCAAAACTGATCCCACCCCAGTGACCTCTTCTGCCCCACCTGCCAGCACTCTGTACTCTTCTCCTGTGGTAAGACCCGGGACACAGATGAATCACTACACTACATTCAGAGATCCAGAATTCTAGTTATTTCACTCTCTTACAAGGGGAAAAACGGTCCCCTTACATAGCTAGCATGTTGTAGTGTACCATTTTACCACATTCTCATTATGACCATTTGAGGTATCAGGCCTCACAAGACTATTCCTACGTCAGTCTACTGTAAGCTGAGCTAATTTGTTGTTCAATGGTCTCTTTCCAGAACTCCTCTGCTCCCTTAGCTGAAGAAGTTGATCCTGAGGTAAAAAAAAACTTCTGCTTGTTTCCACTTTCCTCCAGCAGTGCTGATAATGAGGTGACTTATTTTAAGCTGTACTCTGTTTCCAGCTGGCCCGCTACCTGAACAGAACTTATTGGGAGAAGAAGCAGGAAGAAGTACGAAAGAGTCCCACCCCCTCCGCTCCAGCTCCAGTGCCATTGGCTGAGCCTCTGCCAATCAGCCAGCCAGTGGAAAGCCATGCTCCAGTGCAGCCCATCAATATAGTGGAGGTATATTTTAACTGTGACAACTGCCTGGATCTAGGAAAAATAGAAATAAATCCCTTGGTCAATTACTTAGGCTGGGTGTGAGTGGGGGTGGATGGTGACATTAAATCTTCTGCTGCTGAATAACCCTTTACTAGATTAATAAATACAGCAGTTACTTATTTTTCATTAGACTGTACCTTTTTATTCTGCCATTGATAGACAATAACCAGAATGAAATTTGTGTTTCACCAGCAGCAGTACCAGAATGGGGAATCGGAGGAGAATCACGAACAATTCCTCAAAGCTCTGCAGAACGCCGTCACAACCTTTCTGAATCGCATGAAAAGCAACCACATGCGTGGGCGGAGCATCACCAACGACAGTGCTGTACTCTCTCTCTTTCAGTCCATCAACAACATGCACCCACAGCTACTAGACATCCTCAACCAGCTTGATGAGAAAAGACGTGAGTAAGGGCTGGCACGCCTTTCCTCTTGTGCAGTGATTTATGGGTGAGGCAGTGGTAAAAACAACTGTGGCCTTACCATGTCATTGGAATCCTCTCAAACATTTTACTCATTAAAATCCACTATAAATATTTTTACTTATTGTCACCACCACTAAGAGTGAATTCGAACTGTTCCATTGTGCAGTGTACTATGAAGGGCTGCAGGATAAACTGGCGCAAGTGCGGGATGCCCGGGCGGCTCTGAATGCTCTCAGGGATGAACACAGAGAAAAACTCCGGCGGGCAGCTGAGGAAGCCGAAAGACAGAGGCAGATACAGCTGGCCC
Source organism: Hoplias malabaricus (assembly GCF_029633855.1). Taxonomy (NCBI): domain Eukaryota; kingdom Metazoa; phylum Chordata; class Actinopteri; order Characiformes; family Erythrinidae; genus Hoplias; species Hoplias malabaricus. The sequence goes on along the minus strand of NC_089805.1, from coordinate 8,070,898 downwards.
AGAAACTCGAGATCATGAGGCAGAAGAAACAGGTAAGGTCTGCAGAATTGAACTCTGATACTGTAGGACTGGACATATTGGGAGTCTCTGATATTTGTGATTGCTGGTTTCTTGCAGGAGTATCTGGAGATGCAGAGACAGCTGGCTATTCAGCGTCTGCAGGAACAGGAAAAAGAGAGGCAGATGCGCTTGGAGCAACAGAAACACACCATTCAGATGCGTGCTCAAATGCCTGCCTTTTCTCTGCCTTATGCTCAGGTCAGCTCAGTGCCAAATTAATAAGAGTATGTTTAAAATTTGTATTCCAGATCTATAATCCTCCAGGAGTATATTTTCTCATCTGTAAAAGAATACCTTTAGCTTTTATAAAAAATAAACACACACAAACACAGATGTTTTGATCAGTTTGTGTTTGAATTGTTTAATGTGTTTTGCTTGGTACAGATGCAGTCACTGCCCCCTAATGTGACAGGAGGTGTGGTGTATCCTCCTGCTGGTCCCCCCAGTTACCCAGGCACATTCAGCCCTGCTGGTTCAGTAGAGGGTTCCCCCATGCATAACGTGTACATGAACCAGCCCGGCCAGACGGCGGGAGGCCCCTACCAGGCCATGCCTGTTTCTGCCACAGGTGAGGTGGCCATGAATCCGAGGGAATTGTTTGATATTACTTATTGTGCATTATAAGTGAATGGTTACATAGCATCTCATATCATTTAAAAAAGAGGCAAAGTGACAGTAAAAGGTTTTGTTGTGAAATTGGTTGCAAACCGTGTGGTGCCAGTTATGTATTTTTAAGGAAGACCTTTGTAATGAATAATAGTCCAAATCTTCTCATAGATGAAGCTTTCTTTCAGACGGCATAAAAATAACTACAGCAAGATTTCTATTCTATTTTTGTTATTTTTCTAGAAACTGCAATTTATGCATTATATGTTCATTTCACCCTCCTTTACAACATGGTGCCCAAATTGATGAAAAGTCACTGGATCAGATTCTTGCTAGCTTGCTCTTATTCCATTTTGAGGCCAATCTAATTTCCTGGAGCAATTTGAAAACACAGTTCCTAATCAGAAATATGGAAGTCAATTTGACCAAAAAATTGAGGCTTGAAAACCTCCATCTGGGAAGGTCTGTGATGAACTAGGTGACGATGAGTATTGGCAGCAGTTAACCTTGCAAATTAATTTTCTCAACACTGGGTTACTTCTGGGGCCGCACAGTGGAGCAGCAGGTAGTGTCCTGGAGGTTGTGGGTTCGATTCCCGCTCTGGGTGACTGTCTGTGAGGAGTTGGTGTGTTCTCCCCGTGTTCGCATGGGTTTCCTCCGGGTGCTCCGGTTTCCTCCCACAGTCCAAAAACACACGTTGGTAGGTGGATTGGTGACTCAAAAGTGTCCTTAGGTGTGAGTGTGCCCTGTGAAGGACTGGCGCCCCCTCCAGGGTGTATACCTGCCTTGGCCCAATGATTCCAGGTAGGCTCTGGACCCATGGCGACTCTGAACTGGATAAGCGCTTACAGATAATGAATGAATGGGTTACTTCTGCTTGGAAAATGATGAAGATCTTGTCCAGATGGAATTAAAATATCACAAAACGAAAGGATGAAAAGGAAAAACGTTCGGCCTGTAACATTCTCAGTGGAAGAGCAGTGAGAAATAGAGACATGGCCAATACAGAACGGGGCACTTTTTTAAAATAAATAAAAATACCCCAGGACCCCATGTATATTTAAACCCATCAAAGTAACATTTATGTGAGTTATAGGTACACCCAAACAAATTCTTTACATTTTTTAGATTCTGAATGGGGTCTTTGTTACTTTTCACGCAGATCCGAATATGGTGAACGCCTACATGTACCAAACTGCAGGTACTGGTGCACAACCTCCTGCCCCTGGTCAGGCCCCTCCAACAACCAATCCTGCCTACACCAGCTACCAGCCCACTCCAACACAAGGCTATCAGGTAAGCAGTGCAGGGCAGCATTAATGAATCACACTGCAGGGAAAATACTAATAAAAACTAGCAGTTCTCTGCTTGTTGAAAGTATTTGTAAAATAACATGTTTAGCTTACGTCCATATAATCATTTATGGAAATGATTTGATGTTTCTCTCCATCTTCTGTATAGAGTGCTGTGTCTCAAGCCCAGAGTTTGCCCCCAATGTCCCAGGCTGGTCCAACCAATGGCATGGCCTACATGGGCTACCAGCCGTACAACATGCAGGTCAGTGTTCTTGCCCAACCACAGGATTGGATGGAAGATTTTCCATGTCCATTAGAAAACATACCTCCATACCATTTGAAATCATTGAGAGTGATATGCTGTTGGAGGACAGAAATTGGAAATGATAGTTTCTTGTCTTATTTCATTCTTCTAGAACATGATGTCTGCACTTCCAGGGCAGGACCCAAACTTGCCTCCTCAGCAGCAGTACATGCCTGGTCAGCAACCCATGTACCAGCAGGTGAGTTCACATGGGAGGTGCAGTCTCTGTGGCATGTTATTAAATATGCATTCTGATGCTGCCGCCTTGGTTGGTAAAAGACATATTTAAATCCCATTTAATCTGTTTGTATAGATGGCTCCCCCTGGTGGTCCTCAGCAGCAAGCGCAACAGCCGCCGCCCCAGCAGCAGCAGCCCCCACAGGCCCCTCCTGGCAGTGCAGAGGCTCAGCTCATCTCTTTCGACTGATGCTCAAACACGATACACTCCCACTCACCCCAGACCTCCCCCCCCCCCCCCCCCTCCCCCAGGTCCAGCACACTACAGACAGCCCCTGCACTTTCTCTTTCTACATCCTGGGTTTTCACCTCAAAAACTCTGCCTGCTAGCAATGTTTCTGCAACAATCTGATGATAAAATGCTCAGGTTGTTGGAAATATTGTGAGGGTCTTATGCTGCCATGCACTCTCCTTTGTCCCCACTGCTTTATATGAAGGAGAGAAGGCTATAAATGGCCCTGGTGGAGACACCCTTTCAATTCTGCCAACTTTTATCCTCTCTCTGTCTTGGTCTTTTGAAATGTAAGTACAGTTTCCGTATGAAACGAAACTGAATTTCAGCTAGTCATTCGTATTATAGAAATAAAGGAGTACACAAATCTACAGATATGAATAATACAAAATTATATCAGGCATTACCATCTTTTGTCTCATATTTTTCTAAAAACCAATCTGCATGTGTTTCATTATTGTTTTCTGAGGTGGGGAATGCGTGTATGTACAGCAACTCTTTCCTCCATTGTGCTGTTTGAGTGAAAAATGTTTTTATTAATTTCAGAGGCTTCAGAATGGCTTTAGTGATGAGAGGCTGAGACAGGACACATTTGTCAGAACAAGAGGCTGATCCTGCTCCTCCATATAATACTCATATTCCTATATTCACCAGGAGATACATATAAGCCTTGAGACGAGATGAATTATTCTGGCATCATTTTAATAGCCACTCTTTCACAAATGTGATGACATTCCAGAGCAGTTTTCCCTGTGATCAACTTTAGAAAGATTTCAGATTAACTGACGTACCCTGCATTGGGATTTTCATTATGGAATCCTGGCTAATAATCGTTGCTATCGTCAGCATGGATCTTGGCTTCTGTATATTTAAATTAGATGGGACAACAGCTGTGTAGCCTTTTGCATTTAGTGCTGATTTGTACAAAAAAAAATTGGCTTATGTTTCCAAGTACTGCGTGTAGGTAGGTTTCCCTGAACTTGCTGGGCATCCCAACTGTTAGGTTTGTTTTTTTTTTTGTTTTTTTTTTCAATAGGGTTATCAGTAAACCAGTTAGCTTCAGGTCAGTGTCTAACTACAAAAGAAATCTGGTAAAAGCCTCTGTCTGTGCCCTTTCAAGCTGGCGAACTTTGTGGTTTTGAAGGTTGTGAAGGATAAATGGCATCTTAATGTGATACCGCTGAAGGACGGCATGGACGTTGATTTTAAGAAGGGACTGGCACTGCATGTTTGTAACCTACACCAACCAGTGACTTCTGTAACCCTTTAATGCCATCTGTGGACAACTTTTCATCATACTGATCTGTCTGACTCTCAATGGAAAAGAATTTTAAGATTATATTTAATAAATATCTCATTCTTTTATTGTGCATACTTTGGTGACAAGGCTTCTTTTAATGTGTATTCATGAACAAGCAAAATAAATCATGAAGGAAATCCTGGGTAGATGAATACATTTGTTGTCACAATAAAGTAAGGGACCCGGTGAGGCTGCACTGTATCTGTTAAGAAAAATCACGCCGATGTTAGTGGAGGTCAGTCCGTGTGGGTCTGTATCATCTGGACCTTTCTGAACACCAGGCATTTGTTACTTTCTTCCATGTCGATCTTTGGGAGAGAAAACAAAACAAAAACATTCCTTTGTTACATGAAATCCGCAGGGATCATTTTTTGTGTTTCCTACTTCTTTTACCCCCTGCATGTTTTATACGTCATAAACCGATACGCACCATTCTCTCTAGACGGAGGCCATTTGCAAATGCTAGTTGTCTTAGCACATCGATGTCTGGAAGGCCCCACTCTGGATTCCTGGCAGATATAAAACAGCAGTGATTGACACTTGTATTCAAGATTAAATTATTTAAAACCAATACAAGACTCAAGGACTGAAAACGTAGACCCACATTTCTCGTAATCTCTGATCCAGTTCTTCATTGTAAATGGGTGTGATCACGCCATTGATGGCATATGGCTAAACACAAACATATATTCAGGGTAATACAGTAAAAGGTGAACAACAGAAAAGTAGAATAGCTTATGTTTTATTCTTATATCCAAAATGTTTTTCAATTTGTTGGATGCTTGAACATATTTAGGTTATGTATTATTTTGGAGGGACTGTCCCTTTTCTACAACTCACCCCGTATGTTATTAAGAAGCCATTTGTTTTCAGAATCTGTCCGGATCCTTTAAAGACACCCTACAGACACAGTAAGATATTCTAATTAAACAAAAACAGACATCTTATACAGCCTTTTGCTAAGAGTATAGTTGATATATGAGAATCATACCTCTGCAGTACTGAAGCTACTGTATTGAAGCAGGTTGACTGCTATGATGACATCACACGAACTTTGTGAGAGTCCTGCCCATTTCTCCCAGGGTTCTCTGGCATCCAGAAACACTGGCTGCAGCACACTCTGCACTTTAGTCGCGTCAAGATAGGCGCGGATGCTGCAGTATAGAGAGAACGGTGTAAACATAAATACAGACGGGCATTTTGTCATTGGTTAAGGTACAACAAAATCAGTGTTCCACATATAACTCGCGCATGGCAGTGAATACACACACATTCTAGTCCTGCTGCTGGGTCAATGTACCTTTTTCGTGACTCCTCTGTAATGTCTGAGGGCTGCCATGTGATGAAAGGCAGCTTCTGAGCGAAGTGAGTGATGTGCTGCCCTGTTCCTGACCCCAGCTCCAGGCCGAACAACTTGGTATGAGCCTGGTCCTCCAGCACAGCCTGGAGCACAGAGAGCAGAGGGTCCTGACTACGTTCGGCAGCAGGGGATACCAGCATCATCTACGCACCAGAGAGGAACCATTACACAACTTCTTATCATACTACATACAGGGACATGGCACTATTAGAATAGTATGTACCCTCACTTTATCTTCTCTCTTATTAAACTATGGCCAAACCTAATCATGACACATTTATCATGACAAGACATGTTTGAGTCTTTAAAAAACTGCACTTTCAAAGCAGAAATGGTCAGCCATTGCTATATCATTCGTTACATTATCTTTTAGCTTATAAACTACACCACAAGGACATGTTACAAATGTTAAACACATGATTTCCACTGTAGGTGTGGTTAACAAGGCATTTTAGCAAATTGTTTGTACAGATATGAGTAAAAAACACAGGCCAATGTTTTAATCTACACTAATGACATGTTAGTTCCTTACTACTACTACAGCTAAATTTTAAGGTTGTAATTTCCCAGTAGAGTATTTAACACTCACCACTTCCCACTGCTTATTTATTGAAGTTCATGAGCAGCCACTGCACCTAATGGCAGCAATGTAGACTACTGATGGCAGATGGAACAGGAGATTACTGATAAGAAGCTTCCCAAGGCCTCCTCCCATGTTACACGCTGGTCAACACACTGCTTTACTTTACAAAGGACAATAGTCAGGTCAGAAAGAGCTTTGTGATAGGTAACATAGACTTGGGGTGCAGGATTCATACCACGTTTTTTGTTTCCGGGTGCTCCGGTTTCCTCCCACAGTCAAAAAACACACATTGTTAGGTGGACTGGTGATTCAAAAGTGTCATTAGGTGTGAATGTGTGAGTGTGTGTCGCCCTGTGAAAGACTGGCGCCCCCTCCAGGGTGTGTTCCTGCCTTGCGCCCAGGAGATTCCGGGTAGCCACCAATTGGATAAGCGGTTACAGACAATGAATGAACATTCTCTACCATGGCCATTCCTCCCATAAGATCCTCCCACTTTCAGAAATTTTGTGTCTGTACAGTGCTGTGCAAAAATTAGAATTTCAAATAAAAAAAGCTGAAATTGCATAGCAGCCTCAACAACCACACACATTCTTTTTAAAGAAATCTGAAGGCATATTTTTTCACACATTTAGTGTTCAGTCTTAGACTTAGACAGTGACTGCAGTGATAGTTTCCATAGTGTTGTCTTATCAGAGGAAAGATGGACACAGACACCTGTGGATTGGGCGTTTTTATTGTTTTGTTTGTATGTTTTTTTTTTTTACGTGAGAACAGAGCTTTATTTTCTCCTGTCTGTCAGAGAAACAGTTACTATTAATCTGTTTTGATGTTCCTACTGGTTTTGCACAGTTGTTATCGTGTAGTTTTGGAGGCACACTGACTTTACTCTTGCAAGTGGATAATTTATATTCCTCCTACTGTGCTATATTTAAAGCAAATTTTTATTGGAAATAACTACTCTATATGTAATTCTAATGAACAGAGGTTAGCAGTTTAATATATGGCTGGAGAACAGACGAAATAGAAGGAATAAAATTTAAATATGGACACTGATTTTATTGTATAACACAAATAAAAAAACATGAATGAAGTGCCCTTTTTTACATAAGTAAATGAAATATATTGAAATTGATTACTGCAGATATGGTCGTTTTCAATAAAGTTGTAAAATATGGGGATTGAACAGTATTGGGTTGCCAAGTTTGGATAAAATCCACAGTTGATTCAATTCTAAAATAAGTGACATTTTAAAAATAGAATTTTTGAGTGCTCTGTTTTAAAAGCTTCTTTAAAACCTCTGCTGAAAGCACTTTGAATTATGTAAAAATAAATAAGTCATAGGGAGAATCAAAACACGGACATGGAGCCGAATGAAATGTGTAATGGTGATGTTTCACTTGGAAATGAGTCGACACTGCATACCGACAGTAGCTGAGTCGTGGGAGCTAACTCATTCATTGTCCATTGCTTATCCAATTCCCTGTGAACCCAGTCCTTCCCAGTGCGATACACATTCACCTTTGAGTCACCAATCCACATACCAACATATGTTTTGGAGGAAACCCAGGGAGACACGGGGAGAACACGCTAAACTCCTCGCAGACACTCACCCGGAGCGGGACTCTAACCCACAACCTCCAGGTTCCTGGAGTTGTGTAACTGTGACACTACCTGCTGCAATGGTAAATGTTCGTATAATGATGGACGAGTGAACGAAATGTAAGCGCTAATAAATCAGAATTTATAATAGTCTAGTAGTCTGCAAAAATGAACAGCCGTTTAGGAGTCGACTCTTTCTGGTGAGCCGGATCATTTGATCCAACTCACTACTCAATGTAGAGGAGAAATGTTGCAATCTGGCAGCCACGTCCCCGGCATTGCATTGTGGGTAGGTCAGGGAAAGAGAGTGGAGGACGCCATGTGCTTTTGAAAGCTAGAGGGCTATACAGAGTGAGAGAGAGAGGGAGCCGGGGTCTGGAAGAGTGAGAGAGAGAGAGAGAGAGAAAGACCGGAGAGAATATCCGAACACAGAAAGAGGAGAATAACATTAGACCAGAGCGGATATGTACTGCACACTGCACTGTATCCGCACATCGCTGCGGAGAGTGGCGCAGACGCACGGGTGAGCGGAGATATTGCTTTATTTAAGACTAGAGAGGAGTCAAGGACAAGAGCCTAACGTTAGTTTATTTCAGGACACATTTCAATAAGTGAATTCTATTGGTTTTTATTACTTCCTTTATTCAGAAGTTGCGGTCTGTTTCCTTTAACTATTTATTAAAATGTCCTCATTATTCAATACCGTTGTATAAGAGCCATGCATGTGTGTGTATATAGCAAGGGAAACATTGTTTTTTTCCCCTATATTTACTGCTCTAATTGGAAACATAACCACATTAGCTTGCACGAGAATGAATGAAAGAGAGAGAGAGAGAAATGATGCACCATCAAGGTCAAATGTTAAACCCTCCTTTTGTACTTGCTTCAAATTTGGGCCAATTTCCTTCAATCACAAATGGCTCTCTACTTTATGTTGTGGACTAATGAGTCAAGAACGCATGGCTTCTGCATGAATATAGTGCATTTATAGTGTGCCCTAGTCTGGATGACTCCCTATCTATTGTACAGTGCACTTTACACTGTACTGTAAAGTAGTTTTCTCCCAACCAACGGTGTGCCCTATGTAGGGAGCAAGGAGCCATTTGGGATTGAGCCTTGCCTGGTGCTGATGCTTTTCTGTCTGGTGTAACATGGTCCATATGTCGTATACAAGGCATAGGCAGACCCAAGGAAGCCAAGTATCAGATGAAGCTAGTTCCTTTCTCTGTGCTCATCCTCCATTTAATTCTGATTAGAGATGCATTGTGGGCCAGTGGAGTGTTTTCCACATACATATCTGCTGATGCTGTTACACATAAACTACAAAAGCTTGACATTTTGTTTACCGTAAAGTATTTTTTTAACCGAAGAAGGCACTAATATGGGAATTCTAATTTAGCGTCTGTATCCAATATTTTTACGTCATATTTCCCAAAAGGATAATATATTGATTTCAGTAGCGAAGTTAACGTTGGAATCTGTTTACTCAATAAAATACTCCGTATATGATGTACTATATACTCCGTATATGATGTATATACTGTGATTTGTACGCAATGTCCTTATTGTAGAAATTGGTTCTTTCCACAGACATCAGCTCTCAGCCCCGGCTCTGTGTGCTCTGAGGACACTCAGGACCAGCCCTGCCAGTCTGACCAGCGCCATAGCTACCCCTCCATTAGACGGAGCCCCCAAACAGTACTCACCCAAAATCCAACAACTGGTCAATGATATATCCAGTCTAACTCTTTTAGAAGTTTCTGACCTCAATGAGCTTTTAAAGGTACTGTACATTTAAGTGAAGTTTTTTCATATAACAGCTCTTCGTGATGGCACAGCTATCAGTGATTTCTATTTCCTGTTTATTTTCCTTAGAAAACCCTAAACATTCAGGATGTAGGAATGGTGCCCACGGGGGCGATGGCTGCATTGCCGTCTGCAGCAGCTCCAGTAAGTTCTGGGTTATCCAGAGATATTAACTTATTTATATATATATATATATACTCATTGTGATTGTCTAATCTTTTTTCTTGTTTGTGAATTTATTTTTACAGGCAGCGGAAGAAGATGCAGCCCCGGCGAAGAAAGAGAAAACTCATTTCACAGTTAAACTGACAGAGTTAAAGGCAGAGGATAAAGTCAAACTCATCAAGGAAGTTAAAAACTGTATGCAGGGCTTGAATCTAGTACAGGTAAATTCCAATATGTTTCATATTCTGTTTGTAGTTTAATAATATATGGAGCTAGCTGAATAGCCAGTGTGTGGGTAGTCTCTGCCTTTCAGTGCACAACCCTGGCCTCTCTGTTAGAATTCTGCCAGTTGCGTTCTGATTGGCTCTTTGTACATCTGCATATACTCACTTCTGTGTATCGTTTTGTACTGGTATTGGTCTAAAGTGTATTCTGCACGTCATGCCAAAATAGCAGAGAGAGAGAGATTCAGCAGCCAAACATTACAAGCTGGTCCACAGTCTTGCATTCTTACAAACTTAAGACAATTGAGTTATAACAATGTCCAACCAAAGCTGCTCTTAGGACCCACCAAACCCTGACACCAAAAATCACTTTATGAAAATCATACCCCTTGCATTTATCATTTGCTGTAATGTGTTTTTCCGTTAGATAAATGTTCTACTTATTTTTTTCTTTCTTTTGAAAGGCAAAGAAGCTTGTTGAGTCCCTGCCTCAGGAAATCCGAGCCAACGTTTCCAAAGACGAGGCTGAGAAGCTGAAGAAGGCACTTGAAGCAGCAGGTGGCACTGTGGTTCTGGAGTAAACTCTGCACTTGGCTTTCAACATCTTGATTACCATCATATTGTCGGTTCCTTTTTTCTTTTTTTTTTTAACAACAAAGAGGAAATCAATTTTTGGAAAGCAAATAATGCCTTTAACATTACCATACGAAGTTCCGGTGACTCTGGAGATGAGTACACTCAGACTGAACTCTAGCAGGCACCGGACCTGCACAAACTCATCTCCTGGTCATCAGCTCTGTGTGCCTGTCTAGGGGCTGGAAACGCCGAGCTGCTAATGTGCGGGCCTGGCCAGTTCAGATGGAGCACTGTCTGTATGTCTGTTTCTGTTTTGTGGGGCATGTCTTGGACACAGAGACATGGTTTCCATTTGCCTGTGGTTAAATAAATATGCCATATAAAACTCTATCAAATGGTGTCATCATGTGAGCTAGGATAATATACAATAGTGTGAGAGTAAAATGGGTTTTTATGCCTGGGATTATTTGTTATTGGGTACATTTTAAACAGGAGCTGTCAAATATTAAAAAAAAAAAATGCTGAATAACACTGTCTGTCATATTATACTAGTATCTGGCAGTTATCTCTGTGAAAAAATGTAATGTTGATGTGCTTTCACAATGACTAATTAGCTATATAATCATTTGTTTAACATAGTTCAGGATTTCAGAGATTGAAGAGCTTACCCGGTCCAATATTAAATTCTTGTGGCCCATAACTAGGCTTAGTCTCTGCCAGGGGAAACAGAATTTATTTTTCAGACGATCAAGCATTGGAAACATTGCATTACTGAACTAGAACCAGGACACACGGGGGAGCACTTTCCCCATTTTAAGTGTTTTATTTTGAGAGCTTAAATATTTGACTAAACTTACCACTGAATAGTTTTTGAAAGAAAGCAAAGGGAATTATTCAGATCATTCCACAAATGTGCTCTTTTATTTAATAATTCAGGTGTTAACCCCCCCTTGGTTTGGTGGAAAGTGCTTTGTTCCAGAGAAAGTTCAGTCAGTGTTTTTAAAATAGAGGTGTGATGGTAACCAGATGTCTGTGTTCAAAGCCTCAAACTGCCTTGGAGAGTTTAAAATTTAATTGGTTAAGAATATACTGTTGCTTGAGACAAGGATTCTTATTTATTACTTCACAAAATTAGGAATCCCCTATAACACGTTTTTACCTCACACACTGACCGAAACCAACAACCTAAATTGGTATCAACCACCAAGCAACACATGCAAAAAACAGGCTTGCATCAAAGCGTGGTAAAATGATGTTGATAATATGTGAGACATCTTTACATTTCTTTCAAAACGTGTGTGACCTCTGAGCTATTCAGTGGCATATGTCAGTAACTTTCCAATAACCCCAGAGGGGTTTCTCCTGTTGTATATGTGGGTGTTGTGTTTCTGTGGTGCATCATGTCTCTTATTTGATTTGTTGCCCAGAGTTGTATGCTCAAAGACTTTCCGCCCTTTACAATTCAATCCCTTGACCTATGGCCTACTGCACATGTGTTAGTGTCAGATGTGTGCAGGCCGTGGTACACTTGAGTATTTATTTCTAGGGGTCTTATTTTATGCTGTCACAACTTTATTGGGTTATGTTGTTAACTAGACCCACTCTGTAAGTTGTGTGCTGTCATGTTCTTTCACAGCTGGTCCATTCACAACTCCTGCTGAGGTCATGAATAGCTTGCTACTATTTATGTTCATCACGTAGACCAAGGCAATGTCTCCACCTGGAAACCGGCTGTGTCCAGTGCCCAGCTCAGAGAAGCTATCCATCAAGGTACTAAATTGACACACTGAGTAAACCTGCCCTCCACAACTCTTACATGTCACAGAATTTGCTCTTAAAGGTTTGTAGGGGATCAGGTAATCTACTAAACAGAGATTACCAGGTCATTTGGAGAAATCAAGATCTGAGAGGTTTTGATATAATACATTAAAACTATTGAGGAAATGGCACAATGATTACAGTAATAATTTTATGTACAAACAGGATGTCTTGAGTAATAATAAAAAAAAATCTGTATAGTGATATGAAATAGATTTATAAAATTTAAACCATAGTCTAATTACTACATCAAAATAATATTTGAAGATAGCTTCCAACCCAGCCCCCATACCTTAATAAAATTGAATGTGATTGGTCAAACCTGAAATAATTGAGGGAAAAAAAATACTTTTAATGTGTTATTTTCTGTTGAATGTAGGACATTTTCTTCTTGGCTTACAAGTGAATAATCTGTATTGTAATACCTTGTTTTGTACATCCGTACAGTGCTTAATTTTAAGAATAATTATAAATATCCTGACCATGATTGACCCAATTTAACACGTTCTACAATCAAACAAACACCCTTGTTCTCCTTACAGGCTAAGCACCAGCTATATGAAAGTGTCTAACAAACAAATACAGTGGAATTTGAGTTCCTAACGTGTTTATTGATAGTCAGAAAACATGTTATTTTTTTACTTATTCAAAAAACCAAGGTTTAAAAACCGTTGGTTCCCAACCAACAGTGTTCGGAAACTCTAATAGGCGTCTTGCCTGTGACGTAGATGGTGGACAACTCTAGAAGCTGCACTTAATTTAATGCACAATGACGAAAAGGTGTGTTGTTTTTGGCTGCAATCATTCAATGTACAGTGGGACATCTGTGCACAAATGGCCCAAAGATCCCAAAATATCCAGAAAATGGACTAAATTTGTCAACTTTAAACGGGCACTTTGGAAAGGACCATCCGCTCACTCCGTTATCTGTAGCTCATTTCAATGGCGCTTTTCCAACAATATGGGCATGTAAGGAAACCAACGAAAGGTGTTCAAGAGCCTCTGTAACATGGAGGTAAACAGGGTAAGGACACTCACTTGGCCTGTTTTAGTTGGTGTTAGTTAACGTTAGCTTGACTCGCTAAACTCGGTGGCTCAGATTATACTCGGCTACGTAGCTGCATTACGGAGGTTTATAGTGTCGGATGAATTCCAGTTCGACTTCGATCACATTTACAAGAATAACGGTACCTCTACATTTGAGTTTAGCTTATTGCTAGGCTATTGTCATGAATAATGTTGGTTATTTAGCTAGATACTGTCATAACAGTCAGTCATAACGGTGTTTTACCGCGGCGTCGTTCAGCTGTTGTCCACCAGTGACGTCACGGTTGCGTTCAAGAATTTCCGTAGCGAGCTCGGGTTTTTCCGTCAATTTAATAAAAATTTTCAGTTTTAAAGCAATTTAAAAATGCTATTTTCATTTTAATTCATACTTATATATGTCAGTAACTAAAATAATGTGAAATATTCATGGAGGTCCATTAAGTGGTGCTTAGCCTTTAAGACCACTAGGAGAACTACCCCTCCCTCCTTCCCCAGCAACAATGTCCCTAAGGGTATTTGATCTTCTTTGGCACTTGAGTTGGGACAAGTCTGAAGAGCAGCTGTAAGCAGTGCAACCTCTCCCCGAACGCACAGCAAGGGCATGGAGACCAGCATTTGGGCTTTAAACGGAGATTTTATATTTTACTAATTCATTTTCATAAGTTCCATCTTGTGTAAGTGGGATAACCTCTGTTTTGTGAAATGGAGGCTCTCCGTCAGCAGTAAAGTTCGAGGAGGATAAAAAGAGCAGAAGCTGAGTTTCATAGCCGAAACATTTTTATGAGGTACAACAGAGGAGCTCCAGCCTTCAGATATAAACAGCTGTTTCTCATCAGAGTCTATGAACAAATGGGGTTTGAAGTCATGGCAGAGAAGCGGGTCTCTCGCTGGTATTTCGGGGGTCTTGCCTCCTGTGCTGCCGCCTGCTGTACACATCCTCTGGACCTCATAAAGGTAGAGTTACGGAAGTGAAGGGGTTAACGTTAACGTGCTCAACGGTTATTACGGGATTTTCCCGCCGTTCTCGGCTCCGAGTACAAATAAGCCTTAAAACATTAAAACTCGAATGAAGTTTCAAGTCGAACGTGTTTTCTAAATCTAGTTGTTGTTTTAGAATTGGTGTCCTCAGGTTTCTCGGGTATATTTCTCAAAAGTTTTAAAGTATACGATACATTTAAAAAAAATATATTAATTCAAAACCAATGACTGTAGAAACATTTCTTTTTCATTGTCCACAACCAAATAACTGCTGCATTAGGAATTGTAAAAAAAAAAAGCAAAATCTAGTCTCAAATTTAACGTTAGCTAACACTTAATAATGACACATTTACATCTGCTAATTCTACTAAAATATATATATAAACACATGCTGGTGTTGCTAGGTGGGCGACCTGGAGGTTGTGGGTTCGATTCCCGCTCTGGGTGACTGTCTGTGAGGAGTTGGTGTGTTCTCCCCGTGTCCGCGTGGGTTTCTTCCGGGTGCTCCGGTTTCCTCCCACAGTCCAAAAACACACGTTGCAGGTGGATTGGCGACTCAAAACTCAGGACTGTGAATGTGTCTGTGTGGCGCCCCCTCCAGGGTGTATTCCTGCCTTGCGCCAGATTATTCCAGGTAGGCTCTGGACCCACCGCGACCCTGAATTGGATAAGCGCTTACAGATAATGAATAATGCCGGTAGATTGGCTACTTAAAATCTGGCCATAGATTTGAGTGTATGAGTGACTTGTGTGACATGCCTCGTCCAGGAAGGCATAGCCTTGGGCTCACCGATTTCGGATAGGCTCTGGAAAACACTGCATCCCTGAAAAGGATGAAGTGATTTCAGATAATGAATTAATTAATGAAATACTTGTTTTTGTGACTGATGGTTTGTCAGTGGGATTAGGGCATAAAACGGTTAATTAAACCTTTAAAGTCCCAGGTTTATAACTTTCTAATGCTTATTATACATCAGCTACAAAGTTTCCAATGTAAACTGAAAGGATAGAGGTCCAATCCATGTTAATTCAATTTCGGAACCCACAAAAAGGGTTAAATTTTAGCAAATGGGCTGTTTGGAAATATGCTTTTGAATTTGTAGTTATTTCAGGAGGACACAGTTTACTGAAAGTTGCTTGGGGGATAGCTGTCTTCCCTACAATAATTTGCTTTAGGTACAAGGCTGAGCTGAGAATATGTCATATATAATCTATGTTCTGATGCCTCTGTGGTGTGTAGGTTCACTTGCAGACTCAGCAGGAGGAGAAGATGAGGATGACGGGGATGGCTCTGCGAGTTGTGCGAAGCGAGGGTGTGCTTGCTCTCTACAGCGGACTCAGCGCCTCCATGTGCCGTCAGGTTAGTTCTCTACCGAGGGAGTTCGAATTCCAGTCTAAATTTCTGGTCTCATTCTAACTTCAAAGCATGTGTTGTAGACTTAGACCACAGGGCTTGTAGTAAATCCTATTCTGCCATTCATCAAAAGAGTTCTCATAGTTGATTGGATGGGATTCTGGAGTTTGAAGCTGGATTGTTACAGAGCTTGTTCTGTCTCTAAGGAAGCAACTCTGTCCGCACCCACAAATGGACAGATAACGGTTGTTATCAGTGTCTGCATACCAGAGACCTAAGAAACAGGACTTCCTTCAGCTGTTATACTGTTATATGTCAATACAAGCTGGTTGCAGTGTTTCTTATGGTGAGTCACTTCTAGTGTGTGGTCTTGATTGGTCAGCTTTTTTTATTTTTATAAAATATTGATTTAAAAACGTGAGAGACAGAATAATCCCCACAAATTGAGGAACGTGGGAGATGTATAGAGATTTGCTCTGACATAGTGTCCCCTTTCTTTCCTCCCCCCATTCCTGATCCGTCTGTATCCATCTATGTTTTTATATATTCTTGACTGAATGGTCACTGGATTGGTACTACTTTTTTTCTACATCCATTGTCCCTTTGTAGATCTTTTTCTGCACATTATAATCCATATTTCACCCTGCTATTCAATAGTTAGGACCCTCTCAGGACCACCTTAGAGCAGGTGTGGTTAGGGTGCTGAAAAATTCTCAGCACTGCAGTGATTGATGTGGTTGTGGTGTGTTGCTGGATCAAACACAGCAGTGCTGAGCTTTTAAACACTTTTACACTCTGTTATACACACCTACTTTCTTGGCCCACCTTGTAGATGTAGCTTGATGCACAGTTTGTGTTGATCATCCTCTAGTCCTTCATCAGTGGACACAGGATTGTTCTTTTTTTTTTGTGGACTATTCTCAGTCCAGTAGTGGCACTTGAGTGGCTTAAAAACTCTAACAACACTGCTGTGTCTGATCCACTCCTTTCAGCACAACACACATTAACACATCACCAGCACGTCAGTGTATCTGCAGTACTGAGAATGACCCAACACACAAATCATACCTGCTCTGTGGTGGTCCTTTGGGGTGAAATGGAGATAACACAGTATGCAGAAGAACAGACGGACTACAGTCTGAAATTGGAGAACAATAAAGTGCTACTCTATGATCAGTGTAACTGATGAAATGGAAAATGAATGTATACACGGAACGATCAGTAGATCAGCAACACATACTTTGTATATATGCATATACAGGGGTTAGACAGTGAAACTGAAACACCTGTCATTGTAGTGTGGGAGGTGTCATGGCTAAATTGGAGCAGCCTGGTGGCTAATCTTCATTAATTGCACATTGCACCAGTAAGACCATGTGCATCCAATGGTTCAGACATTGTGTCCTGAAGGCGGTGCCGTGTATCAGGACGACAATGCACCAATACACACAGCGAGACTGGTGAAAGATTGGTTTGATGAACATGAAAGTGAAGTTGAACATCTCCCATGGCCTGCACAGTCACCAGATCTAAATATTATTGAGCCACTTTGGGGTGTTTTGGAGGAGCGAGTCAGGAAATGTTTTCCTCCACCAGCATCACGTAGAGACCTGGCCACTGTCCTGCAAGAAGAATAGCTTTAAATCCCTCTGTCCACTGTGCAGGACTTGTATATGTCATTCCCAAGATGAATTGATGCAGTATTGGCTGCAAAAGGAGGCCATACACCATACTAATAAATTATTGTGGTCTAAAACCAGGTGTTTCACTTTCATTGTCCAATCCCTAGTATGTATGTATCTATCTAAAAACTCAGCTGCAGCCTTGCCTTGCAGTCATAAGTGTTATTGAACATAATCAGTCCTTCTCCCTTTGAGTCCTCTGAACCCACATCTCTGTAAAGTCAAAATATAATAATAAACCCCCTGAGCAGGGACTACTTAAACTTCCTGAGGACAGGGTCTCCCCAGCACTTTCTGAATATATTGTGGCACTGGGCTGACTAATGTCTTACGTGCGCAGTTTGTTTCAAACCCCAAAACTATTCTTCAAACACTAATGGAACATGCTTTGTTCTAAAATTGAATCAGCTGGTAAATGTGGGCCCTGGTTGTGACCTTTTATTGAGTGATTTGTTTTTTCTTGGTTCTCCAGCTGACATACTCAATGACCCGTTTTGCAATTTACGAGACTGTGCGAGACACGGTGGATGACGGAAAGCATGGGCCCATGCCTTTCTACCAGAAAGTGTTACTGGCCTCATTTGGAGGTACACACACCATTATATGTCCAAAGCACAGAACACAAAGCTGAAAGTTGGTGAATATTGAACATGTTCTCTTATCATCACCATGTTTTTGAGAGGAGCAAAGCAAGATTTCCTCATATAATGTCTTATATATTTTTTTACATGTACATTATATTAACTCCCAGTTAAAACCTCATCAAACCCATTAGCACTAGTTTGAGGGCTCACACAGTGCC
Organism: Hoplias malabaricus; assembly: GCF_029633855.1. NCBI lineage: Eukaryota > Metazoa > Chordata > Actinopteri > Characiformes > Erythrinidae > Hoplias > Hoplias malabaricus. Next base: position 8,052,870 of record NC_089805.1, on the reverse strand, counting down.
GATAATGATATTGTTTACCTGAAGGACTCATAGGGGGCTTCATCGGAACCCCAGCAGACATGGTGAATGTCAGGTGAGATGATACTTTCTCTGCTATTTTTTTTACAGAAATTTACCACATCTATTTGATGTGTGAAATTTATTTTCTTATGTAAACAGAATGCAGAATGATGTGAAGTTACCACCAGAGCTTAGGAGAAAGTGAGTATCCGTGAGTCAAATATTCAATCAGTGATTACTAAGTTTAATAGTAGACAGCCATGGTTCTTTTTAAATTGAATAGTGCATAGTACGCTGTTTTTTTAAAATGGCATAACGTATGATTAATTCTCTGTGCAGATACATTAGAAATACATGTAGCCTTTTGATTCTCCGCTGATTTACATGCTTTTATATGAGGATCTTGTGTATTTTGCAGTTATGCACATGTTCTAGATGGAGTGGTCCGCGTCAGGAGAGAAGGTCAGCTTTATTAAAAACCAGAAGAAGGTTAACATTTGCTTGTGTTTTATTACCAGTAGAAATGTCGGAATATGCCTTTGACTTCACTGATGCTGATATTGAAACCTTGAGTCTTGGCCAGAACTAATCCAATACTGTGGATTTCTGCATTATCTCTTTTCAAACTCTTATAATACTTAGAATTAAAATAAATGTGTACCGTGCCTTTTGAACTATGCAACTGTTCTCTGCCTGATTTGGACTCTGTGAGTCTTATTCAGAAAATAACATGTGACATTATCAGAACAGTGAATCTACAGGGTGGGCCATTTATATGGATACACCTTAATAAAAGGGGAATGGTTGGTGATATTAACTTCCTGTTTGTGGCACATTAGTATATGGGAGGGGGGGAAACTTTTCAAGATGGGTAGTGACCATGGTGGCCAATTTGAAGTCTGACATTTTGGATCCAACTTTTGTTTTTCAATGGGAAGAGGGTCATGTGACACATCACACTTATTGGGAATTTCAAAAGAAAACAATGGTGCGCTTGGTTTTAATACTTAAACTACGGATACTGGAAGCCTGTGCTAGCATTTCTTCTGCGGTATTGCTATCAGTGTGAAGAGTGGGAGAAGAGGGTTGCATTGACAATCCAACACAATGGGCAGCACTTTCAACACATTTTATAAGTGGTCAGAAACTTGTAAATAACTCAAGCACACCATTGTTTTTCTTGTGAAATTCCCAATAAGTTTCATGTGTCTCATGACCCTCTTCCCATTGAAAAAACAAAAGTTGGATCCAAAATCGCTGACTTCAAAATGGCCGCCATGGTCACCACCCATCTTGAAAAGTTTCTCCCCTCCCATATACTAATGTGCCACAAACAGGAAGTTAATATCACCAACCATTCCCATTTTATTAAGGTGTATCCATATAAATGGCCCACCCTGTACATCAAATTATATTAGTCAAGCCACAAAATTAGTTATCTGTAGTTATTCAGTTAATTCTTTGGTAAGCACTGAGATCACTATTGTTCATTTATTTGTACAGTTCAACAACTCGTGTTAAAGTTACACAGTGGTACATTTTTAAGCAGCTTTTTTCAGGAGTTTTTTTTATTAAATTTCATGAATGGATCTTGAAATAACAGGCCCTTCAAACAGAATCCCGTATTAATGAACAAGTATTTTTTTCTTCTGCAGAAGGAATAAGGAAACTATTCTCTGGAGCCTCCATGGCATCCAGCAGAGGTGCTCTAGTCAGTGTAGGACAGGTATGGTTAAATATCTAAATATCTCCTTTGGTTTCTAAGGTTTATGGCCAGTAAAAGCATTTTAAATTTGTGTTTTGTATAGCTTTCCTGTTATGACCAGGCAAAGCAGCTTGTGCTGGGGACTGGCATCTTCACCGACAATATTGCCACCCACTTTATTTCCAGCTTTATTGCAGTGAGTCCACCCTGTCTTACATCTGTTATCTTTTCATTTCGTGTGCAACACCCTCATGCTCCTGGAAAATGAGCATTCATTTTCCAAACAGATTCTTGCTGTATTATTTTTATTTGGAGGTGTACTGTTATTTATGTCAATTTTGTCCAGCACATACCTGCCATTTCTCATTGAAAAATACCAGACTGGAGAAGTTAAATGTTCTGCTGGTAATGTTTTCTGAAATTAGTATTGTAATTTCTTACATGATTGCATGGTCCAATTTTTTAGTACCACATTGGTACATTGATATTCTTTTAACATGTAAAGAGACTTTATTGTTGGCTCTGTTATTGAAATTTCCGACAAGGCAGATTCTTTGAAAGCTTAACTATAAAGCTGGACTGTATGACAATATATATTCATTCATTCATTCATTATCTGTAACCGCTTATCCAGTTCAGGGTTGCGGTGGGTCCAGAGCCTACCTCGAATCATTGGGCGCAAGGAGGGAATACACCCTGGAGGGGGCGCCAGTCCTTCACAGGGCAACACACACACTCACACATTCTGATGCATGGAGGAAACCCACGCAGACACAGGGAGAACACACCACACTCCTCAGACAGTCACCCGGAGGAAACCCACGCGGACACAGGGAGAACACACCACACTCCTCACAGACAGTCACCCGGAGGAAACCCACGCGGACACAGGGAGAACACACCACACTCCTCACAGACAGTCACCCGGAGGAAACCACACAGACACAGGGAGAACACACCACACTCCTCACAGACAGTCACCCGGAAGAAACCCACGCAGGCACAGGGAGAACACACCACACTCCTCACAGACAGTCACCCGGAGGAAACCCACGCAGACACAGGGAGAACACACCACACTCCTCACAGACAGTCACCCGGAGGAAACCACACAGACACAGGGAGAACACACCACACTCCTCACAGACAGTCACCCGGAGGAAACCCACGCGGACACAGGGAGAACACACCACACTCCTCACAGACAGTCACCCGGAGGAAACCCACGCGGACACAGGGAGAACACACCACACTCCTCACAGACAGTCACCCGGAGGAAACCCACGTGGACACAGGGAGAACACACCACACTCCTCACAGACAGTCACCCGGAGGAAACCACACAGACACAGGGAGAACACACCACACTCCTCACAGACAGTCACCCGGAAGAAACCCACGCAGGCACAGGGAGAACACACCACACTCCTCACAGACAGTCACCCGGAGGAAACCCACGAAGACACAGGGAGAACACACCACACTCCTCACAGACAGTCACCCGGAGGAAACCCACACAAACACAGGGAGAACACACCACACTCCTCACAGACAGTCACCCGGAAGAAACCCACGTGGACACAGGGAGAACACACCACACTCCTCACAGACAGTCACCCGGAGGAAACCCACACAAACACAGGGAGAACACACCACACTCCTCACAGACAGTCACCCGGAGGAAACCACACAGACACAGGGAGAACACACCACACTCCTCACAGACAGTCACCCGGAGGAAACCACACAGACACAGGGAGAACACACCACACTCCTCACAGACAGTCACCCGGATGAAACCCACGCGGACACAGGGAGAACACACCACACTCCTCACAGACAGTCACCCGGAGGAAACCCACACAGACACAGGGAGAACACACCACACTCCTCACAGACAGTCACCCGAGGGGGGGGGCTGTTATTTATTTGTTTTTTATTATTGATTAAGCCTTTGATGAAATTGTAATGCAGATAGTCTGTGCTGCCTTAATATATGTAGTATGTATTTGCTGTGCTGCCAACTCTAAACTTAACATCACCCCATTTTCTTGGCAAAATGATCCACTGAATGTTTGTCATTAGTGTGGTGTCCTACTTGACTTGGTTAAACCTGGCTAAAACACTTCCTGTCTTCTGAAATGCTTGTTCAAATAGGGAGGCTGTGCCACTATCCTGTGTCAGCCAATGGACGTGGTGAAAACCAGGTTGATGAACTCCAAAGGAGAGTATGGGGTGAGTCTTAAAAATAAATCTCAGCTGTTTTGTGTAGCCTAACTTTATTAGAATATACAGTGCTTTTATATGTATATTTTCTAATTCACCTGCACAGTGAAGTTATTAGTTATGCTCATCTTTATAGAAGTCATGTTGTGTCATAATCAACATTAGTGAACGTATTGGAGTCTGCATGACCTCTGCACCAGTCCTGCTTTTTGTTTTGATGTTCATTGATTTTTCATACAATTATTGTTCACATATAATTGTTGTTTTGGTGCTAGGGAGTAATTCACTGTCTGCAGGACACTGCCAAACTTGGACCCAAAGCTTTCTACAAGGTGAAGAAACCCATTTCCACAAGTTTCAAAACCTCTCACACCATCCCAATGTGTTTGTTCGGTTGGACAGTGGTTGTATGCCAACTTTTTCTCGCCCCACCCCTCACCATCAATCTGTGACCCCACCAATTTATCCCCTTTTGATGAAACAGGATCTGTCCATCCGTTATATTTCAAGTCATGCCTGTACCTCTCTAGATTTTGTTAAAAAAAAAATAACAGATTGATTTAAAGTGATTTGTAAGTTTGCTGCTCACAGCTTTCTTTGTTTCTTCCTCTTTCTTTTTTGCCTCCTTCTCATCCATAGGGCCTTGTTCCAGCTGGGATTCGTCTGATCCCACACACTGTGCTAACGTTCATTTTTCTGGAGCAGCTGCGCTTGTACTTTGGCATCAGAGTTGTCGCTTCAGCGTGAGCGCAGCAACAATCATTCTCCTCTTTTCTTTTTCCACAAATGGCCAAAAATCTCAGTGTAGACACTCAGCAGCTGCCACTATAAAGCATGTCCCTCACTGAGAGCAGATTAGGATTTTAAGAGGAAAGCCATGACCATCAAGAACAAAAAAAAAAAGTATCAATTGATATTAAGGAACTGGCACGGTCAGCAACCGCTGAGTGTTACACTGAACTGTGCCACTATCACAGTGCCATATTTTTGAAAAGACTTTTGACTGGAACTTAGCCTCCACACATTGTGAAATGTCTGCAATCATTTAAAGATTGTTTTCTTAAAGGAAATCCCAAGTGTTTCTCACCTAAGATCTCTCTCCTGCAACTGTAAGGACAACTGCACATTTATATACAACCTTTTGTATTATTGAATTTAGCCACTGTAGCTTGTACCCACTGTGAGCTCAGATGATCAGTTGTGCACACACTGCTTGTTTAATCTCCGTAGAAAAGTGAAACAAAACATAACACATCGGAGCAGTCAGAAATGATCCAATGGGCACAAAAACAAATGTGAAGTGTTCGCAAAAGGGTGTTGCTTCATCCATTTGCTTTGGGATGAGAGGGAGTGGTGTTTGTGATTCAGAACTAATCAACCAACATTGTTCTCCTGGCTATATACCATTAAAACCTCAGAAATGTTCCAACCTCTATAAAGCCTTTTTGGGGGGGTGGGTAGAGGCTGTGATTGCTATAATCTGGTTCTGTAGACAATCATTTCCCTGTGTTTATAAAAGAACAGAAAACATATTTACTCTAAATAAATATAGCAGAAGCCAATGATTCATGGTTGAACAATAGATTAGGTCAATGGGTTTTTTGGTCTTTTCTAACTACGGGAAATTGTCAGCCATTAGAGATTATATATCACAGATGCAGCAGGTAGATCACGTCGAAAATTGCTGGAGATTTCCTTTGATCATGTCTTGGTACTTAAGGGTTTTTCTTGTTTGCTGTACCTCATATAACAGGATATTAATCCATATAATGGTCTAACTAGCTCAATCTTCTGATCTTGCCTTCAAAAAGGTAACCAATTGGGGGGCTTCATAATGGCTGAGATAAAGCTGGACAGTTGGAAAGGGAAATAATGAACTGGGTCTTTATAGGTCATTTATTTTTGTTTTTATTTGTAGTTTTATGTTCATGTTTATCCAGTGAACAGTAGCCAACTTACCATTTCTCAATTCTAAACTTCCCATATTTAGCATCAGGGGGCAGTGCTGCACTGTGCATAGTGAAAATGGCTGGCAACGTCTCCTTTTTCACAGTTTTATAGCCGTATTCTTAACCAGCCATAGGGTTTCTGTGGGTCCATGCTTTTGTTCCAGCCTTTGTGCAACATGCTACATTCAGCCACTTGAAGCCACAGTTGATTATAGTCATTCTTTGACCACTCGAGTCAGGTGTGCTGCTCTTTTGCTAGAACAAAGCCCACGCTGGCTCTTTGTGCATAGTTTTAGGGCCCACTGTGTCCACACCAGAAGTCCTGCTTTGTTTCATTTGACTGACCTACTTTTGGCTCGATCCATATCTTTTGTTATGATATCACATGTTTTACTGTAATGCCTCCCAGCTACCGGTGTGGTACGGCCTGTGCATATCATAACCTCGGTTTATATCGGGTAAATAATTTGTGATGGACGGACTAATAGAAATGATTCAGCATTAATAGGAGTAAAATCCTGTCACTCTCAACAACACAAACATCAGGGAAAGCCCTTAATGCATTTACATCTCAGTCACAATGATAAAACATTTTTATTTTTCTGAGGAGTCTGCGTATAAGTCTAAAGGGAACGCTGATTGACATCTCTTTTCAAATACCATTTCAGAGCATAATGAGCGGAATCATTTGAGCAGTAAAATGACTGGACTGGAATCCTGTCCTCCAGGATTTAATTGGGGACCCTGGTGTTAAGAGTTTATTCCTTTCCCCTGGAACACTCTCTGTCTTCCTGTGAAGTTGCTTTTTGCTCCATACAGTGACTTGAGAACTGGATTTTTGTCAGTGTCACACGCAGCACTCTGGGTCAAAAGCGATTTTAGGACGTCGTGCTGGGTGTAACTAATTGTGTCAAGGAACAGCTTGGTATTGGGGGGGGCTTTGTTTTGATGCTTTGAACCCTGAGAGTTTAGCTCTTTGTAATATTTATTTCCCATTGTGCTTTTGCATCTTCATTTAATTGATAATAGTAATCTCCTCTGATGGTAGTCATTTATTCTCCAGGCACCTTTAAAACTGACCGGATACCTGTTGTTCAGTGTTAGCAGGTGCAAGGAGATAATGCCAGAGTGCAGTGTCTTAAAGTGAATTACCTTTCTTATCCTCCCAAACACCTTTGCTGTGAAATAATGGGGATTTTAGGTGCTGAATGCCAAAGGCAAAAAGGGTGGGTGCTGTTGCTTTTGTAAATGATAAGCTCACATGTGGTTATTAAATAGAGCTGGCTCCTCAGTAGCACCACTTATCTTCCATCACTCAGCTTGGTGCTAGTCAATTCCTATTAGCTAACATAATGTGATTAAGCTGTTAGTGTGCCACTGCAAGCATGTTGAGCTTTTCAATGACGTTATCCTCACCCCAGCTTGGTAGAACTGTGGAACTGGGGGAGACCAACACAGCAGGTGGATCCGGCAATGACTAAAGATGGCATGAAATCAGGTATGATAACTTTACTTTACTGGTTCTAAGCTTTAACTTAGCATGTATACAAAAAAAGAATATAACAGAACCCATCATGGGTCTCATTAATTTTGCTCTATTTGTTTGTCCTCCCTTAAAGTACTTTCCCAAGGTTTGGCCTGTCTCCCGTTTATTTAGAGCTACAACATGTCTTGATGCGTTTCCACGGAGATGTCATCACCCTGTTCATCAGATCTTCTTACAACACGTTTTCCCACCATTGCAAAGTTGCGAAAAGGTAAATAACCTCCGTAATTTAAAATGGCCGTTCTCTTAGTGGGTGATGTATGTTGTCTGTCTCCCAGCCATACGGTGTTAACTGAATTATTACACCACAGACACAGTCTTGTGTGGCTTGGAGAAACTGAATTCTATTTTAAAACTTACACAACAAACCAGCCCCCCTTCCCCATTTACAAAAACATTACCATTTAAGGCAATAGTTAGCTAATGTCATTATCAGACTTTACCTTTGATGTCCAAAAGCCTAGAAACTCAAAGAATCCCTGCGTTTTGATTTCCATGTAATAATATCGGTTAACAAAAGAATAATTGCAAAGCTGTTTACCCTATCTGCAGCTTCCATTATTATTGCAAGCATTAGCCTGCACTGACCACACCAAATAAGCTGTTCCTCAATATATCCTCTGTGTCTCTGCATTAAACTGGATGGTTCATTCGAACTTCGGTTTTTGGATAGTGAAAACAAGCGCTGTGTTTTAGAAGACACCAGTTTTTGATGAAATCACCTTAACCAAGATCCATTTAAGACTATTTACCCCACCATTCATTGGGTTGTTTAGTGTTAATTGGAACTAAAATGCATATTTTGCAGGCTAAAAGCTTCATAATTGACCTTCCCGCTTTCCAGATCTACTTTTAACAAATATGCAAATTTGAAAACAAAGGTCCCAAACAGTTGTGCCATTAAAGACTTATATTGGAGAATAACAAACAATCCTGCTTTCAACACCAGGTCAACTACTGTCTTCAAATCCTCAAAACAACTGGTCATTATAATCAGGGTCACTCAAGCCTTTACACCTGCCCATTTCTTACACATCCAACATGCAAACGAGAGCCTGCTGTTCTCTTACCATCTAATAGGACCTAGAGAAGTGTTGCAAGATATTTGCATTATTTGCTAAATCTGTAAGTGCTGTTAATGTTTTGTTTTGTCTGTGTATGTGATATCTATCGCAGAGACTGGGATTCAAATATGAATCATTTTGAAAAAACAGGATGATTACATTTTTGATCATCATTAAAATGCTTTACAAGGAGGAAGCACTAAGACCAGGGGAATTCTCAAGTGTTGTGTACCCTCTCAACACAAGAGAAAATGTAAACACGCACAGAAAAATGGATATGAAACATGACAAAAACATGACCTCTGGTAGGAAAGCTTTGGCTGGATATAAGTGCGTCCAGCGTGGTCCCACCTACTCTCAGGAAGCTCCATTAAGCCTGTTGACTTGGCTTGTAGAGTCCAAGCAGTAAACAGTGATTACAGCATAAACCAGTGTGCTGTCCCTTTATCTGTTGCTGTTTTCTACAGGTTAAAAGTGCAAGTGTTCTGGCTGCATTTTGGAGCTGAGCTTATGGATGAGGGGTCAGCTGAACGGAAGCTGTGAGATTATAAAACAACTAGATAGTGCCAGAAAGATGTTCTCTAGACACGTCCTTTCTCCCTGTGCTGCTCTGGTCCACTTTAGCTGGCCAGTAGAATGTCCTGAGTGATGAGAAGCAAACTGACCTGCAGGGGAAACATGAAAAGGCAGTTAGTAAAATCCCTTTTGAGAACAATACTCTTTGTTTCTTCTGGTAGTGTGTTCCTTTGGAGCCATTTGCTGAAGTAGCAGCCCCTACGTCTACACTGGCTATGGTAGGAACATGTGGTAGCTGTGATAGTTTGTTTGCATCCAGCCACCAGAGCATTTGTGAGGTCAGGCACTGATGTTAATTGACTAGCTACTGAACCCAAACCCTTCTCCTTAACCCCGACTACAACTGCGCACCCTAATGCTGGGGACTTTATACCCCTCTAACCCGCACATGGCATGGGCATTGTGAGTTTAAGCTCATGAGCAGCTGCTCCAGAGTTCCCCCATTGTATTGGTAATGTATGTCCTTGGCGCATAAAGCTTACACACTGTTTGTACCTTTCCTGTCAGAGATGGATGTACCTTAAAGTGGCTGAATTCATTAATTTTGAGAGTGTTTATAAATGTATGCCTTTAGAATATCTGCGAGCCTGTCTGCTCCAAAGTAAATGTGATATATCACTGTGGCAAAGCATTTCCCTTTCGAGCCAACGCTGTTTCTCAAGAAAGGATAGAATGCCTAATGGGAACCTCATGGATGGACAAGCAACAAAGCTCTGGCAAATGACTGGATTTGGATGTGAATTGGACTGAGCAACTTGCTACAGGGACATATCAGTCTTCTTAACAAGCGTCCAATACATATGCGTGAGCAGGGACTAAATCTCATGCAGGGTGAAGGCGGTGGCGCTCCCAGAGAAGACAGCAAGGCAGGCAGCAGTTTTCCATTGCACTGGCTCTTTGACAAGCACGACGTAGACACTGACCTAGTGACCTCTTAGGCCTGTAATGGTGGGGGGTGAGCACAGGGGACCTAAACCAATACGATAACGAAAAACATAACTGACACAAACACACACAGTGCACTCAAACGTTTGTAAACAAGTGCTATAAACACACAGTGTTACATTCTGGTTCCAAAAAGCTCCATCTCCAACTTGCTATGAGCTACAGAAACAAATAAAGATAATGTCTTTTCTTTTAGAGTAAAAACCCAGTAGCCTGTTTTCTGTTTTGTGTTGTGATGGATTGGTTCACTGCTAATGGAAACTCAAATGAAATTTTAGCTCAGGCCCTGAAGGTTAGCTGTCAATCACACTTCCTCAGCGCATCCGTTTTTCTCTCATCTCTGCCTTTCCACCTCCTCGTCCTCCTCTATCTGCTCTTACACTTTCATATTACCCTGATAGCTTTATTGTTTATCTAACTGTCTATCTGTTATCAAAGATCATTTACTAACCATGAAGCAACCTGTCTTAATATTTTTGGATGTACTCAGACCTAACATCAGTGGTCAGAAACTGATCGGTGATGAACTGGGCAACAGTAGATGGCCTACAGTGTATAATACTGCAATTTGTGGACACCTGCTCATCCAACACTGCTCTAAAATTAAGAGTATGTACAGGAGGTTTCTCCTTTTTTGATGCCGAAATAGCTTTAGTGAATGGTAGACTAGGTAGAACACCGTTGTGAGGGTTTGATTGTTCTCAGCCACAAGGGCTTTAGTGTGGTCAGGCTCTGATGTTGGATGATTGGTTCATGGGAGTGCTTCGGTGTCCAAGAGAGCACAGTTGTCCTCAATGTCTGTGGGTGAGTAGGGTGGGCCTCAGGCATTTATTATCTGATGTAACAGAAATGGTGGTTAGTGATTTCTTTCAAGTGTGCTGAGCCGTGATGTTCGGCTCACTGAGACCACTAGGTCATTGGCACCCACTAATGGAAAACATTTAAAGACTTAGACTTAGGACAGAGTGGTGTGCTACAGATCCATCACTGCTACCCAGCAAACATGCTCGGAAGTCCAGCCGTGTACTTCTACTTCTGTATCCGGTCCTTGGAGGGTCTGCTTTCAGACATGACTTACAGACCTCCTGTTCTAAGAGTGTTTTCTCCTGGGCTGAGGGACCTGGTCTATGTGTGTGGTCAGCATGTGTGTTTTAGACCCTGTGGAAGTGGGAAACTTTCCATAATGCAGAGAAAGGGCAGAGTTTCCTGAAGTGCTGAGGAGAGGTCAGTGCTCTAGGGAGTGGACGGTGGCTCTGATGTTATATAATGCTCTGAAGTCCTGGAAGAGAGAGACAGACTGCCTGAAGGGCTAAGCATGGGCTCCTATCAGGTTACAGACGTGTACACGTTAAAATGCCTCTTCTCATTGTTCAACTCCCCATACCATGGAAGTCCCCTTCTATGTGAATAGTCTGTTTGAGCCTCTTTGCAGCAGTAACACTTTCTGCTTTTCTGGTAAGATTGCTGTGAGGATTTAATTGCATTCAACCACATAAACATAAGTGAAATCTGATACTAATGTTGGATGATATGGTCTGAATCTCGAAGGTATTTGAGGGAGCTCCTTCACTCCAGATAAGGTAGTTTCACTGCTCCACAACCCAGGGCAGGGGCATGAAGCCATATACCCATCTAGTTGATGATTAGCATTGGACTTGGTGACCTTTGGCTAAACGGAGTCTTCTGGAATGTGGGTGAAATGTAGTGAGAGGTAGGAGTTTGGGTGTTGTCCTACTCCCAGCATTTTGTAATCTTATAACTGCATTCATTCATTCACTGTCTGTAAGCACTTATTCAGTTCAGGGTTGCGGTGGGTCCGGAGCCGACCCGGAATCATTGGGCACAAGGCGGGAACACACCCTGGAGGGGACGCCAGTCCATCACAGGTTGATACACACTCACACACTCATACTTATGGACACTTTTGAGTCGCCAATCCACCTACTAACGTGTGTTTTTGGACTGTGGGAGGAAACCGGAGCACCCGGAGGAAACCCAGGCGGACACAGGGAGAACACACCACACTCCTCACAGACAGTCACCCAGAGGAAACCCACGCAGACACAGGGAGAACACACCAAACTCCTCACAGACAGTCACCCGGAGGAAACCCACACAGACACAGGGAGAACACACAACTGTCCTCACAGACAGTCACCCGGAGGAAACCCACACAGACACAGGGAGAACACGCCACACTCCTCACAGACAGTCACCCGGAGGAAACCCATGCGGACACAGAGAGAACACACCAAACTCCTCACAGACAGTCACCCGGAGGAAACCTACGCGGACACAGGGAGAACACACCACACTCCTCACAGACAGTCACCTGGAGGAAACCCACGCGGACACAGGGAGAACACACCACACTCCTCACAGACAGTCACTCGGAGCGGGACTAGATCCCACAACCTGCCACAGTCATATAACTACAACGGTTGTTAAATGTCTAATACCTTTCTATTGAGATTATATAGACTGCAAATGAACAATTAAATGTTAATGTTAATTTCGCTTTATTATTTCATCAAAGGAAAAAAAACCTGTTGGAACTTAGTACATTTGGGAGCATCTTTCTTGAATTCACCAGAATTATGAAAATGTATTTAAATAAATTTGTACTGTAAATGACAAAAATAACTAGACCTCTGATACTTAATAGTCTACAGTCTTCACACGGAATATGGAAGGATACATTAAATAAACTGAGCTGTGCATTTTGCCCCAATCTTACGGCAATGACTGCAGCATATACATGACGTTGCTCACTGTTGGCCTTTGGTGGCAGGCTGAGATACGTGCGTGTGGGGAGCCTGACCCTAGTTCATTAACCACAGCGGCACATTGCGTGATGTTTGTATTCACACTTGTTAGGAGGCAATTTTGCTCATTTTTGCCGGCATCCTGATTTTGCCCCAGGGGCCAGTCATAGCTGGTATCTATGGGCAGGAAATTAGTGTGATCCATGAGGATGAGAACATCACATCCATATCTGAATGCATATTCTGCTCGCTGGTAATAACTCGTGGGACAGAGCTGTTCTAACTATAATACAAATGGCCTCGCGGCTCTGGTTTGATCAGAGCTGGGCAGGAAGGCTGTGACGTCTGAAACTTGGTCATTACCACCTCAATATGCTGCTGCTTATTAACCCACGGAAGGCGGCTGTTACACAGAAATTGTTTTTCATGCACCCTGGCCCCTGAAATATAAGCAATCAGTGTCAGTGTTATCACTGGTCATTACTGTAAATGAGTGCCTCTGTGGTCTTATAGAACTCATTTATGTTTACACTCCACTGTTTACAGCATTCGCGAGGTGATCCATTCTGCTGTGCTGGGTTAGGACCATCATGCTGGCGTAGTAAACAGCACCTAGACTGTCTGTACCTGTCTGTTGGACCTAGATGTATGTCCAAACATAACTGTAGGCACAGTTAATAATTATTACTAATTATTCAGCTACTTTGTGGACATAGATGCATGCAGCTTGTGTAATCTCCATAGAAAAGTAGTCAGTAGAATGGGAGGCTTTGAAGCAAATGACATAACATCACCATACTCAATGCCAGGTGTCAGCCAGAAGGCTATAAAACCCCTCAGCACTGGACTGTGAAGCTGTGAATCTGTGTTCTCTGGAGTGTAATACCATCCAGGGCCATTGGGTCGTGATCCAAAACTAATCATTTAGCATCAGTACCTGTCCTCACTAATGGCTGAATGCTATCAAATCATCGCAGCACTGTTCCATCATCCTTCACAGAAAAGTAGAAGTCGCTACTGCATTTTATCTTCAAGTTATATGTTCAAAAATGAAGTGTCTTTTGATTACATCAGCTCTACCAGGAAGCATAGACTCTGAGATGGTGCAAAACTCAATATGTCTTTCACATTATGGTCATACATGAGTGTACAGTAACCTTAATCGAGGCTTTTCCCACGTGTTCTATTGGTGCATTTGGAAGTATGACACTGTTCTTCACATGGTCATTTACTCTCAACATTTGGCTACTTTTATTTATTTATTTATTTATTTTATTTTTTATTTATTTTAAAGGACCGCTGAGAAAAATCAAAATGAGCAATGAGGTGTACAAGCCAGAGGCATGTGAGTAATGAAGGGGTGGGGTAGAGAGAGAGAGAGAGATCTGTAGCTGTTTTGTGGAGGGTGAGCAGATATACAGTGGTTTGTATGGGTGTATAATAATGGACTTTATGACTATTACATGCTCCAGGCTTTAGGCCTCCTCTCCAAACTGCATTACTCCACACTTCTTACATAATCACTGCACTTTACACATGCCATTACCCTAAAATGAGTTGCTGTAGTTGGCTACTGCTTTTGATGCATATAGAAAGACTTGAGCACCTCTGACCAATAATTGTGTTGAGTAGCACATCCTCTACAAAGAATAAATAATAAATAGGCAATTTCGTCTGCAGGTTTGAATGGTTTGCTGAGATAAATGCTGTAAACATAACAGAAAATGCATCATATCTATGTTCCAGACATGTTTTACACACATTGGTGTGATTGCAGAGCTGAAAGGAAGAGTGGCCTCTGGAAGGTCATCTAGTGTAAAAACCTGTGCCAAGTTGAATATACAGATTGTAATGATCCCCTGTTCGAAAAGCCAAAAAACAAAGAAGAAAAATATATTATAAGATACATATATCGGTTCCTTCTGAGACACATGAAGCTAGTTGGCACATTTCCCCAGTGTAACAGGAGAGCTCAACACCCTTGGAGGAGAATGCTAATCCACTCTACTGTGTTAGCTGACAGACACTGGCTAACATCATGTTGAGTGATTGGGAAGTAAACGGGTGAGAAGTAAGATGTGTGAATTTTAGATGATTTAACTTTCACTTATGTATATACTATATATAGTTTCTGCAGTGTACAGTATGCATGTCTGTCTTATTTTTTAGACGTCCAGTACAGAGTACTTGGCACCACTGAAGAGCCTCTGTCAGCTTCTTGTCAAAGAGCTCTGTGCAGCATCTGAAACCAGTGACCGTCTGCCTTCCTAACGCCAGCTGGATGTGAAACTCCACTCAGTCTGGGAATGTAGCACTGTTGATAAGAACATATGCAACAAGAGACAGAACTACAACCTGTCACTCCGTGGACACTCTTGTGTAGCTTTCTCTCAAGGTGGCCCTAGCTTTTGGGGTAGTGTAGGGATGACCCTGCTGCATCCCGTAGTGCCTTCATCTGTAACACGGTCAGACTTGTATGTCTCTCTGGATAAGAGCAACTGCCAAATGTTGTAAATGTAAGGCCCTTAGACACATTCATCCATTGTGGTTAGAAGTGTTTGATCTGTGGCCAGGGACTCGTGCGTCTAGAGATATTTTCAGCTTGATGGATGTTAACACCGAGTCTATGGTCCACCCACTGCAGTAGAACTTACTTTTTGATTTAAAACAAAGTGCTTGAGCTCCAGAGTGTGTAGAGTCACAAATCTGAGCTGCACAGCAACTAATGATGGAAATTAGTGACATAGCTAATGGCTAAAGGGACTAAGACTGAGAATGTAGTATCCTTTACTTATTAACTTACTATTTTTAAGTAAACAAAATCCTACCAGTATGTGACTGAACTGCGTGTCATCGAGTAAACTAAAGAGTAACTGGTTACTACCCACCACTAAGTTCATTAAGGCCTAGCGAGGTATTACTCTCAGGCTAGCTTTAAACACTGCTATCCCAGAAAAGAAAAACACTTAGGATTCTAAATTTACAACTTAGATTTTTACTGTGTTTGTGTTTGTGTTAGCTGGTCAAGCAGCTGACACTGTCCTGGCCATCCATCAACACACAGACCACTAATAATAAATATACCCCACTACAACATAGTGTTTGGCTGTAAATTTCGTAGGCCTGTCAATTTGCAGTTATGCACTTCATTATTACTACATATACGTTTGAAATATTACGCCATTATGAAAATTGGTGATAAGGCCAATTGGTTGCCTTTGAATATAAATAACATAAAGATCAATAATCACCTCTCCGTATTTCCATTCAATTTGTCCTCTTCAGCAGGTAATTGCTTTCATTTCCGTGCAGCGTGTGGTGTACGTGGGTTTAATGTAGCAGCTCAATCATGTCCCACCATACTGTACATCACACATCACACTTGTAAAAGCCAGAGAAAGTGTGTAAACCATAGAAACTGAGTATGTGCAGCAGTAGAAGTCAAAAAAGAACCAATCTACAGTAGCAATGTGCATGCTACTGTGAGGCCTTACCTTGAAGCTAATATTGCTAATGTATTGTCACAGTGAAAAACATCCATCTCCCAGAATAGCAAGTTTACTGGAATTTTTGAGCATTTCTATTGGTCCATTCATCATGGAATTGTCACTCAATATGAAAGACAGCTGTTGTGTTCAAATAATGCATTAAACTAAAAATCCCCAAAAATGGAGATTGTTTTTAATTGGACAGTACGATATGCTAGACGTCAAGGGTCGCGCCAGCTTCATCAACAACACTTCTCTGAAATTATAACCTGCACACAGGGCCTCACAAAAACTGCACAGGTTTGTTTATTTAGATTAAGACAGTATTTCTTAATGTGAGCTGTTAAATGTAGCTAAAAGATGCAGTCAGCCATTTTAGACAATATATTAGCAGCATAGCATGAATGTTAGCCAGGCTAAACTTCACTTCTGCAATTCCTTTTGTTTATAATAATGAATGATTACCAATTTTAAATTACATTTATTCTTTATTAATGGAAGCAATCTAAATATTAATATTAAATATATAACAGTTTCTGCAATCTAACAGAATTTGGACACATTTGTGTTGGTGCAAATAGAAAACCATGCATTTCGTGCCATACACATTCACAGCTAAAGAATCAGAACTGAGGAAGCCTTTTTCTAGGCACTCATCCAACATGAAAGAATAGTTATTTTTTTTTCTGTCAAGTATTTCTGAACAATTGACAAAAAGATTACCATGTGTCAGTTTTTAGTTTATCGTCTCTTTCATTTGCATTCTCTCAAATCAATTTGTTTATTTGCCAGTCAGTCGAATGTGTTATTTCAAATACTATACGCCTGTCCTTTTCCCTTTTAAAGCAGGGCATCTTTAGGCTTTCAAGAAAAATAGGTAAAACTGGTTATTGTTATTATAGTATTATTTCTTCTAAATGGCCATAAGCCAAATGATAAAGTGCCACTGAAGTTTGTAATATCGCACTGGAAAAAATTATTTATTTTCTCTGAACACTGACCACACCCAAAATTGAGCTTGAGACAGAGGAAGTGAACCCTGAGAAGGCTGAGCATTAGATCTGGGTGGCTGTGTTGTAGACATAGGACACAGACTCCCTCTGTCACTCAGCAGGGGAAAGAAGTCACTGAAGTGTGGATGTCGACTGTGTGCTGGTGGGTTGCAGAATTTGCGTCACAGGAAACTGAAAGGATAGAGGTAGATTTATTCTTTTGTTTTATAACAGTTTAAATGAAAGCAAGATGAAGAAGAAGTTCATGCTCCTGCCTGCGGTGAGATGCTCTGCCTAGAAAGCGAGACGACATTTATTTGATATTTGCGAATATTTCCAGGAGCAGCTCTTGAAACAGTGCAGAATGGTTTCTCTCTTACATTCTCCCTGCAAGACTGAGCTAACGTTATAGACAAAAGTTCCAGAGCACTTTGTATAGATTCAATTCTTCCCTGTTCACAAACCGATGAATGCTGCTTTGGGCCTAGTAAAGAGAAAGTCTAGTGGACCAAGTTTGGACTCATTTACTGACACCTTGGTTTCATAAACATGTTAAACCCACTTCGAGCATGAAGAAGCAAGACTGGGAGAGGAAAAACAAAGAGATAGAGAGGTAATAGGAACCTCACTCTGGCAGGTCTGTGAGTGATGCTGTCCGATGTATTGTGGAGTTGGACGGTTTTGTTTTGTTTTTATATTTTATTTCTCCTCATGGGGCCAGGGGTCTGGGCCAGGACCTCAGCCACCAGCCTGATGAGATACCATTGTCCCTCAGCTGTCTTCAAGCGTAAACAATGGCTTCACCACTCAAATTGATTATACACACTCCACACACTCCAGAGTCCAGAGCTTCCTGTTAGGGCAGAAAATAGCATTTCTTGTTTCTTCAGAACTTGGATGTGAATGCCTGTGATGTCCTGCTGTATTAAAGACTGCAAATTGCTTTTGATGTCAGCCTCAGATTACAGCTGTATGTTGTCCTCACCAGTTTGAGCTGGGTCAGTTGCTGGAGTGTTTTGTTTGACCTTGTTTTCAGCAGCTGACAAATGACTATGTTCATTACACATCTAACACATTCTCTCTGTTCTCTTTCCCCAAAGAGAGGGAAACCTATTACAGTACTTCACTCTCTGTGGCTGGGGAAAGTGAAGAGTGAGTATTGATGTTTCTTTCTGGAGCATCTGTCAGCACCTCTGGGTTCTTGTCCCGCTCCGGGTGACTGACTGTGAGGAGTTGGTGTGTTCTCCCTGTGTCTGCGTGGGTTTCCTCCGGGTGACTGTCTGTGAGGAGTGTGGTGTGTTCTCCCTGTGTCTGCGTGGGTTTCCTCCGAGTGACTGTCTGTGAGGAGTGTGGTGTGTTCTCCCTGTGTCTGCGTGGGTTTCCTCCGGGTGACTGTCTGTGAGGAGTGTGGTGTGTTCTCCCTGTGTCTGCGTGGGTTTCCTCTGGGTGACTGTCTGTGAGGAGTGTGGTGTGTTCTCCCTGTGTCTGTGTGGGTTTCCTCCGGGTGAGGAGTGTGGTGTGTTCTCCCTGTGTCTGTGTGGGTTTCCTCCGGGTGACTGTCTGTGAAGAGTGTGGTGTGTCCTCCCTGTGTCTGCGTGGGTTTCCTCCGGGTGACTGTGAGGAGTGTGGTGTGTTCTCCCTGTGTCTGCGTGGGTTTCCTCCGGGTGACTGTGAGGAGTGTGGTGTGTTCTCCCTGTGTCTGCGTGGGTTTCCTCCGGGTGAATGTTTGTGTGGAGTGTGCTGTGTTCTCCCTGTGTCTGTGTGGGTTTCCTCCGGGTGACTGTCTGTGAGGAGTGTGGTGTGTTCTCCCTGTGTCCGCGTGGGTTTCCTCCGGGTGACTGTCTGTGAAGAGTGTGGTGTGTCCTCCCTGTTTCCTCCGCGTGACTGTGAGGATTGTGGTGTGTTCTTCCTGTGTCTGCGTGGTTTTCCTCCGGGTGAATGTTTGTGAGGAGTGTGCTGTGTTCTCCCTGTGTCTGCTTGGGTTTCCTCCAGGTGACTGTCTGTGAGGAGTTTGGTGTGTTCTCCCTGTGTCTGCGTGGGTTTCCTCCGGGTGCTCCGGTTTCCATCCCACGGTCCAAAAACACACGTCCGTAGGTGTGAGTGAATGTGTGAGTGTGTGTAACCCTGTGAAGGACTGGCGCCCCCTTCAGGGTGTGTTCCCACCTTGCACCCAGTGATTCCGGGCAGGCTCTTGTGACTTTGCGACTTTCTATTGGGAAAAATAATGGATTCCTCTTTTATTTATGGATCCTGAAATACTACCTTAGAAGAAATCTGAATAACAAAAAAGAGCCTCTAAAACTCTAATTAAGAATTGTGAGATACCAAGGCTTTTTTGTTTGTTTGTTTGTATTCTTGGGAGCAGAGAAACTACAGAGATATTAAAGAGGTCTGTTCTTTAATTTTTCTTCACTGTGGTAGTAGTACTTATGGGCTGTTGAGCATGTTTGTAATTCCATCCTTGTTGTAGAGCCCTGTGGGAATGAGATAGAAAGAGACAGAAAGAAAGAATGAGAAAGAGAGAGAATATGACCTGCCAGTGCTGCTTATCTGACTACACTCTCCACTCAGGTCATGCATGGGCATATTCGGAAATTCAGTTCTCTTTTAATTTAAATCAACTGCTCCTAGAAATGGGACTTTTGGCTAATCAAAAACCCCATACTATTTCAGTTGGAGCCCTGGCATTGCCAGGACTCCACAAAAGCATAACTGGCCTCACTGCCTTTGGGTGAGTAAGATGTCCCCAGATATCTGTTAGCTCTAATAACAGAACAGTTAATGTTCTCCTCCAAGTGTGTTCATTGATAAATACGTAAAACATAAGCATGCAGTTAGCACACCCAAACCCAGAGCGCTGGGCAGTCATCCCAAGGGCACCCCAGCCATGGATGTTGAGGGGGGAGAGAGAAAGGTTCCTTCACTCTTCCTATCCTCAATTTACCTGCTTGAGATTGAGCTTGTGAGCCTCCTGTTCCAAGCTTGCTTCTATTACTGTTAGGCCATGTCTGCCCTACATATTCACATTGTGTTGATTTTGTATTAGCAGCAGATGATGAGGTTGAAAACGAGATGGAAGCTGGCTTCACATTCAAGATAGCAATGACGGTTTGGCCCAAACGTGGCACATCTGCAGTTCCCTTATGGCCCACATTTGGCCCTGACTGATGGTGTTGATTCAGGGTGGGTCTGGCTGTACCAACTCAGCCACAGGTCCACCTTTTATGGGCCAGATGTCAGGTGTGTTGTCGAACAAATCTGGGGCCAAATCATCATTTGGCTCACGTCCGGCCCACGCAACACTTGCCAGTGCTGTAACTAAGCCGTAAGTGCCAGAAGCGACATCGATTAGGCCCAAATGTGTCTGCTATCTGCGATTTCCCAGAGGAGGCATGTGCTGTCTTCACACTCTCTGCTTGTTAACATCGCGTGATGGGAGACCCTATCTAGTGGGTGGAATTGGCATTGAATAATGGGGGTCCATTACTGAATCCCATAATAAATGCAGTCTCTAAATATGTTGTGGGTGGCATGTCTTTTAAGAAACAGATATGTACCCTCCATGAATAAATATTATACCACATATAAACAATTTGTCATTATTTACTAGTGTTTACTGAGTGGAAAATACACATGGCGGTATTAAATTGTGTCTGAGTGGTGGAACATGAAGCCAAACGTTCAAGACTTGATCTGATCTATTACATGGATCCAATCACAGTTCACTGACAGTGACTGATAATCAGAATATAGCAACACCTCCTAACTTTGTACAGAATAATGATGTGCAGTGGAATGCCGTACAGTGTATGACTAACTGGAACGTGATGAATATTTTGGCTCTTGAGAAGTCCATTCCTCAGCTTTATGCTAAAGCTGTTATTGTGGCAGATTTTCATGATTTGCAAGTGGCGGCTGGGTGGCTTTAATCTAATATCGCTGTAATTCTGAGAAATGGTAATGGTTTTATCCTTGCTCTCATTAATCATCAGCCAGCCCCAATTCCCTCTCCCATTGTTTCTCTTCAGTTTCACGTTGTCTGATTATGCCACCAGATAAAAGGAACCTTTTGTTTGTCTTTCTGAAGTCTGATATGATACAACAGCAGGTGGTTTCTCTTTTGCATACCGGGGCCTCTGGATTTACGTAGCAAAAGTAATTGTATTCATTAGCTGTAACAGCGGAGCACCATCAAGCCCCTAACTGTTAGTGACAGCTGAGAGATGGTGGAAGCTGAGAGGGTGACAGAGCTCGGAAAACAGAATAATTACTCCACGAATACCTCAAGTTTCCGCTACCAGTCAAATCGCTAACAGATGGGGCCAGACGCATGTATCATTTGACCAATAAAATTGACTGATATTGTGCTCTCATTGATTTAGCAAAGAATATATTTTATAATAGGCTTATTTTATTATGTGGTGTCAGAATAAAAACTTGAACAAATGTAAGAGCAAATTATTTTTGACATAATCAACGTTACATTAAAATTAGTAGCTTGTCATTCCTTGACACAGCAACAGCTTCTTTCCTACTATAACACTGCTGTGAGGATCTGACTGACTTTATTCAAACACGTATAATTAATGAGGTCAGATATTGGTATTCAGTTATTTATTTTCATACATCAGATCATAAATTCCCCTCCAGCTCATCCCAAAAGAATTGGATAGAGCACCATCACTCCAGAGAACACACTGCTGCTGCATAACAGCCCTGTACAGGGAGCTTTATACACTTCAAGCTAAAGCGCAGCACTGGGCTTTGTAATTTAAGGCTCATGTACTGCTTATTAGACAGAGGCCTTCTATGGAGATTGAACAAGTTGTTAGCAAAATAACTGTGTCTGCAATGGATGCACTTTAAAGGAGGCGAAAGCCCTAATTGGTGTAGCCACCATCATATGAAACCCTTGAGTACACAGCAATACACCTATTATTACATACCATTAACTGCGTGTTGAAACTGACCACGAAATCCCAGGAACTCTCCATTAAAGTGGAAGTTGTGATCTGTTGCCAACATCTGGCACTTGACAGATTTCCCTCCTCTCAGGTTCCTGGCAGAGACTCAAGAACCAACAATGCCTATTAACAACAACAATGTTGACTTGTTGTTACTTTTTAAAAGCATGGGCTTCATTTTGCCAAGGTCCAACCGAAGACAATAGGATTCCCAAAGTAAAAAAATATTCTGTATACCCAGGCCTAAGAGGCATGTAATAACAGAGCATGCACACAAAAATCACATATGCACAAAAAAGAGAAAAAAAAAGAGAAAACAAACCTGTACAAAAAAGCAAACACATTCACACAAAAAAGGGAAAAACTTACATAAAAGTGAAACGCACACACACACAAAGAAACACACACACACACACACAGAAAAGGCAATCATCCACACAAAACTAGAAACACAAACTCACACATGCACACAAAACAAAAAATGTACACCAAATTAAAACAAGCACACATTTTAAAAAAAGACAAACACTGAAAAACACACAATTGAAAACACACGCACACACACAAAGAGCCCATTAAATAACACACATGCATGCAAAATTAGATAAATTTACACCAAAAAGTACATGCAAACCCAAATGCACATGCACACAAAAAGGCAAACACACAACTAAAATGACAAAAGCCTACCCTTTTTTAAATAAATCAATTATGGGGTATTTCTCCTCCTTTTTTTGTGTGTGTTCCTCATTTTGTTCGCATATCTCTTTTTTGTACATGCCACTGTACTTTGAATGTAAGCATATACTCAACTGTATGGTACACAAACTCGTCTCCAGTTGAAAACACCCAAATGACGTATTCTGATATATATTAGCATTTTTAACATCTTATTTAGAAAATATGGTTTCTTTTAAATGTCTCTTTGTGTTTTAACACTCTGAGCCTGAAATGGACTAAACGGAAATGTATACGATGATGATGATGATGATGATGATGATGTTTTCTTAAAGATCTATCCATAGATTTGGCACATCTCTCTCTACTGTGAAAACTGCTCCTGCTTTGTCCAAGTCTCTAGAGCATGTTAATTTCCCTCCTATGCTGGAGCTGTGCGTGCTAAATGTGAATGTTTAAAAACATTGTTTCAAATGAATTCTCCTATTAAGAGCCAAATGTAGAATACCTTGATGTTGACTCATTGGTTCATTGCCTGTAACCGTTTATCCAGGTCAGGGTTTGTGGTAGGTCCAGAGCCACTCACACCATGGACATTTGTGAGTCGCCAATCCACCTACAAAGGTGTGTTTTGGAACTGTGGGAGGAAACTGGTGCACCTGGAGGAAACCCACACGGACAAGGGGAAAACACACCAAACGTCTCACAGACGGTCACCTGGAGTAGGGCTCGAAACCACAACCCCAGGAGCTTGTAGCTGTGTGACAGCGATACTACTTCAAAAGCCACCATGCTCAGTGCCTGGGGTAGGTATAAAGCTCTTCAGCAATGACCTGTGAACCAGAAGAGATGTGCTCTATGTAGTAAAGGTCTGTAACTGCATCAGAGAAATAACAAGTGTCCTGTGGATACCCTTGACTTCAGGTAAAACACTGGATGAGTTGATGGCTAAAAAAGTTTTTGCGTATAGTGTATCTCTTACAGTATGGTATGGGGTGTTATAAACACCAAGAAAGCAGGTAGAGGAGGGAGGTAATAGCTGAAGATAATGGTTGGGGCTTAATATAGTCCTATAAGAGATGTGAAGTCACCTGAGGACAGCTGAGTGTTTTAACAGTAGTGTATATGGATATAATGCTGTGTGTGCTCTAGGGTAAGTGTCCACTCCATACCTCTGTGTGGGGACACTGACTGAGTAAATGGGCGTCTTTGAAATCAATGTTTGGTGAGTGGACAAGGGACACGATTTTATCTCCAGCGCTGATGACAAATGGTTTGTTCAGTGCTACAGAAGAAAGAGCTTTTATTTGCTCATATGAGAACTTCGTGTGAACCTGCACCATTTCAGCGAACATCTTTTTGAACATTCATTCTGTTTAGATTAAGTAATGATTTGTCTTTTAATTTCTGCCGGTGGAGAGCCTTCACAGAAGGCCTCAGGATTTCTCGGTAATGATGAAAAATATATCTGGAATTTTAAGTTCTTCTTTTATGCCCACGTTTTGATGGATTTTCTTCCCCGTCATTAATCATCACTACTTCTGTTAGCTAGGACTTCCTCAAATACACTACAATGCCACCAGTCTGAGAAGGTCAAAGTGAACATATACTTCTTCCCTATGAAGGCATGTGAAACCAGCAAACACCTTTTTTTTTCAAGTTGCCAGGAATGTAATGGTACTGGACAGTTCAACACACAGGAGGAGAGTACCAACTGCCCAGTGCTGTCATGTCTGTTAATAAACACCAGGTCTGGCTAGCACTGCACAACATGTGAGGGGAGAATCTGGAGAGGGAGCCATACTATCAACCTAGATATAGGATATACACAAACACACATACACTCTTTATGTATTAAATAATGGGCTGGATATATTTGGCATTGTGTGTATATGGAGTCCTACCCAGGACGGAAAGGGTCTTTCAAAAGCATCTCATATCCTCCTGCCAAGTACTACTTGTCCTATGTCCCCAAAAAATTGCGGAGGGCATCAGTCCATCTCATTTAATCTCTCTGCAATTAATTTGTGTCTTGGAAAATGACGATTTAAGTAATTAAGTGAGGCAGCTTTTTCAACATGTCGCCCCCAAAGATAAAGAAGCCTTTTCATGAAACAGCTAATCTGCTCAGCCCCGCTGAACGGCTCTGGCCCAAAGCAACCCTTGACCACATTGTTTTTAAGGTTACAAGAACATTTACTTATCTAATTCGACCAGTTCTCCTTTCATAGCCTGTTCCCTGGCTCTGAACTGCTCAGAGCTGATGGTTTCAGGGCTTGTTTTATGCTCTGGCCCCTGATTTCAGGCTCTGGAAGTAATTGTGAGGGAGCATTTGATCGTTTTTGCTCACTTTTACTCTCTGCGGTGTAAAGCCAGGTTATGTAAAGCAGTCCATATGCTGCGCTGTCAGCTTCCTATGATTAATTCCTCCTAAAGGGACTTTTAGGGGTTGGTATTTACATGGGAAAATACATAGATGCAGAACTCCACCTGGCATTAATTCCAAGATGGAATCAGTCGATATTCAAATCCATTCTCACTGTTTTCATAGATTGAAAACGTAATCTACTAAATTTGGTTATTTTTTATATTACACCATCAAGAAAAAAAATAATACACAGACTGGTGCTGTATTTTTAACAATGTTTTGGCTGTAGATTTGTCATTTACATTGTGGGAGCAGAGACAGATGGACAAATGAGGAGTTCTACTGAGGGGAATACTCTAAGTCTCAGTGGCTAACCACAGTGGACGAAGTTCATTAAGAGACCCAGACACTGACAGGAATGGACATTGCTTTCAGTCATTTATTCATGTCGCATGAAATAGCTTCTATTCCTTATGTGCAAAGTAAATGATAAAGAAACTCGTGACCTAAGATAGGCAGAGGTCAGCCTTTATCAACTGAGAGGTCAAAGGTTTATGTAAAATCTAAGGCTGGTACACCCAGAGCCGGTCCAGACTTTCCTGGGGCCCTAAGCAAACTTTTGATAATGGGCCCTCCTACCTGAACTCTGTGAGCCAAAATGTGACCATTTCTTGACAGTTGCACCTGACTCTTCACTAGTTTTCTCCTTCTATCTTTGGTTTAAGAATAAACAGCTACAAAACAAAATGAGGCAATGAAGTAAACGTAGCTGTTTATTCTATAGCTTGCAGTTTGTGTCACCTTAAATGATGCAGTAGTTTTATCCAGGCACCTGTAACTGCTTCACTATTTGAGGTTCAATGAAAACATCAAATGTGCCGGTGTTAGTGTGATTGTCTGAGTATCGCGGAAACATTTAAGGTGAAGCTAAAACTTTGAAGACCTCAACAGAGCACTTGGAAATAACTATGTCATTATTTAAGGTGGAATGGAATAGTAAGGAACACTTAAGAGTGTACTGTTGTGTCTGAAGTTTAAACGAGTACTGTCCAGTATAAACAGATCAGTATATGTTCAGTTTTCACTTTTCTGCTTCAAAGTTTGGTTCATGAAACTGTGGAGCTGTGATGTTCTTAAAGTTGTGGAGAGCAGCGGCACAGTGCACGCCATCTCTAAAAATATTCTTGCGGCTATGTTCGTAGACTATTATAATAATTGTAATAATAATAAATTGACCTGAAGGATATTTTCGCTTCATCTTCTGATGACACACTAACTCTCCGTAAGTTTACAGTAGGGGGAGACGAGCGGGCTGTTAATTTGAGGGGCCCTACGCAGAGCGGTCCAGCTCTGGTTATACCTATTAATGACATAACATAGGTTTAAGGACATATATCACAGATATTTTTTTTTTTATTAAAAAATTTTGCTGCAAATGTGACAACACGTATTGTCCATTCCAGCATCCCCCTTTTCATTTGTGGTGATGTTATAAGGAGTGTTTTAGCCTAGCCTGCTTTCTGAATGAGAAACAACAGGGAACAGAGAGGTAATTTACACGGGGCTTAATTTGTAAATCATGAAGCCAGAATACACTGAGAGTGGAGTGGTTCAGCAAGTGCACATATGTAAACAATTCAGGGGGTCCAAATATGAGAGGTGCTGGATTTTTTCAGACAGGATACAGCTCAAATTAAGCACTGCATATTCACACACACTTAAAATTTTCCACATCCATTCAATGAGTAAACACTCACAAACAGTTCAAGTGTCTATAAAATGTCTGCGACATGTAGGGCTGGGAAATTAATCAGAAATTAATCAAAATCGACATTCAGATCTTCTAATTGACATAATCTTGTCTGTATCATTCATTTACATTTTTTTAACAGTTTTTTTTTATTTGTATTTATTCTGTCATATCCCCACTGTGTGTCCATGTTCTGCTACCTTGCTACCAAGCTATAGTCATGTAATTCTGCCCCTCACTGCCCCATGGAAGCAACCTAAATGCTCAAGCAGGCCAAGTGACTCGAGCAGCTCGTACCAAAGACGTGCTGTGTTTTGACTATAATTAAGACAACACTGAACAAAAAGAAGTCAAATGTAAACACTAAGAAAAAAAAAATGTTTCAGCGACCAAAGCACAATCACACACCAAATATAAACAGTGCTCATCAAGAGAGGAAGAAGCTTCCAGCAACATTAGAAAAAATATTCAGCATTCATTCATTATCTGTAAGCGCTTATTCGTCACACCACACTCCCCACAGACAGTCACCCAGAGGAAACCCACGCAGACACAGAGAGAACACACCACACTCCTCACAGACAGTCACCCGGAGGAAACCCACGCAGACACAGGGAGAACACACCACACTCCTCACAGACAGTCACCCGGAGGAAACCCACGCAGACACAGGGAGAACACACCACACTCCTCACAGACAGTCACCCAGAGGAAACCCACGCAGACACAGGGAGAACACACCACACTCCTCACAGACAGTCACCCGGAGGAAACCCACGCAGACACAGGGAGAACACACCACACTCCTCACAGACAGTCACCCGGAGGAAATCCACGCAGACACAGGGAGAACACACCACACTCCTCACAGACAGTCACCTGGAGGAAACCCACGCAGACACAGGGAGAACACACCACACTCCTCACAGACAGTCACCCGGAGGAAATCCACGCAGACACAGGGAGAACACACCACACTCCTCACAGACAGTCACCTGGAGGAAACCCACACAGACACAGGGAGAACACACCACACTCCTCACAGACAGTCACCCGGAGGAAACCCACGCAGACACAGGGAGAACACACCACACTCCTCACAGACAGTCACCCGGAGGAAATCCACGCAGACACAGGGAGAACACACCACACTCCTCACAGACAGTCACCCAGAGGAAACCCACGCAAACACAGAGAGAACACACCACACTCCTCACAGACAGTCACCCGGAGGAAACCCACACAGACACAGGGAGAACACACCACACTCCTCACAGACAATCACCCGGAGCGGGAATCGAATCCCACAACCTCCAGGCCCCTGGAGCTGTGTGACTGCGACACTACATGCTGCGCCACCGTGCCGCCCTAGAAAAAATATTCTATATTTAATACTGCAGCTTATTTACAGTTCTCGTCACTGAACTACGAGGGTCAAAAATACAAAAACAAAATAATCACTCGTTAATCGTAATCGTGGTAAAATGCACAATTAATCATGATATTGATTTGCGCACATATCGCCCAGCACTAGCGACATACATGAATTCTCTCTTCTTGCACTGATAAATAAAGTTGGAATGTGTAAATATTAATACTGACTTGCAAACAAAGCCACATAAATCACAAAACTGGGCCTGGTAGAGAAAATCACAATCAAGAAAACTGTAGCATATTGCCATGTTAAAATGGCTAGGTAAGAGAAGTCTAGGTAATGAGGGGGTGGTCAGATGTGAGGTCTCAAATGTTTGGGAAAAACAGCCTCAACAGTTTAGCTCTTGGGATGAGGCAGCTGTTTTGAGTAAAGCTGAAATGTCTATGTCTTGTATTGACTCATTGTGGCTTATCTGCTCAAGGGGCCAATGAACCACAGGAGGGACAAAGTTCGCAGGTGAAGGGGAGATTTTGGAAGAAAAATACTCTTTGAACTTTTGACAGGCTGTTGGTGGTTTGCTTTACTTTACACCTTCCGTTTCCTGAGTTTAAAGGAACATCATATAGGGGGCACATGAGCGGTGGATGGCCTGGCACACAAATAGTGCAGGCTAGAAAATGAGTGTTAATTCTTTTTTGCCCTGAGTTGTTTTCGTTAAACACATTAACCCGAGAGATTGACCTCGGTTCTCTTCCAGAGGAAAACAGTACCTCTGCAAAGTTGACACATTCACTGAGATTGACCCATGACTGCTGCATTTCTGGACATATGTCAACTTGGCATTTCATTGGCAGATCATGACAGATGCCTGAGGTTTAGACCAATTTAACCCCCTCCATGGAACAGAAGTGCGAACATTCGGAGGGCTGGCAGCAGAACAGTCTTTTCACTCTGTATAATGGGGAGTTTACCAGAATTCAGCTGTCACTAGCAACTGCATTGCACTAGTAAAAATCACTAGAATGTTTTTAAAAATGGAATGAACTTTAACAAAACTTTCAAAACGATGTAATTAGGGACAGCACTGTGATGCTGCAGGTAGTGTCACTGCTACACATTCAATGCTTCCCTCAGGTGACTGTCTGTGAAGAGTTCTTGGTATGTCTGGGTGGGTTTCATTTCACAATTCAAAAACACCTGTTTTAACAGAGCAGCCATGATTTTTGATGATGATATGTGTTTTTAATTGGACAGTGACTATATATATATTGTCTCTAAATGCATTTAGACAAGCCTTGTAAAGTGTCAGCACTAAATGGGAGATATGGAGTGTGGACAGGTCTTGTCTGGGTTTGTAAAAAAAAACATTTAAATTGTATATATTTGGCAAATCATTCTTATACCTGACATCTCTACCTTGGACTGACCTGTGGAATATGTATTCATGTGATAATGCTGTAATCCTCTAGCACCACTTTGGGTGGTGTAACTCAGATTGTGCTTTGTAAGTGTTGATAATTTTGCCCTACTTGGCTTATTCCACAAAACTGTGTAATACATCACTGGAGAAATGCTGTGTTTTTCCATAAGATGATACTCTATAAGACTGTATATCTGAAACCATAACAATAAAGTCAACTCCATTAGTTTAGTTAAGGTTACAGTGACAATGTATTGATTCTATATGGCAATGTATAGCACGGTGAGAACACTGGAAGACCTCCCAGCTCTTTTACATACCAGCAGAGCTTAAGCAGACCTTTCAGGCCTCCCTGCTGAGCTCTTTTTAATGGATGGTATTTTTATTATTTGTTGACAGTAGAAGTAGTAGTTCCTGCATGAACTAGCTAACCAGCTAACTCATAGGATTAGCAAAACAATAGCCTGTTACTGTGATGCTCAGTGACATTGTTTAGTTAAAACACAAAGGTAACTGGTGTGAAATATATTGTTGGACAGCTGATGTTTGATGTTTGAATGTAGAACTACTAAGTCTACAGTGAGTGTACCTTATGAAATCAGTAGGCCTAGTCACAAGGGGTCTATAAATATTTGGACTTTAATATATATATGCGTGTAATAAATATGTGGTGTATTTTTTTCAGTGACTGCATTTGGAAGACTGAGCAGTTGGTTTCCCAGCTTTGTTTCAGGAGACTTCTTACTTTTTCTACTTTCTGTTTTCATATCCTTGATTAGGGTGTTAAGATTCAGTACAGCAACATTCTGCTGACCACATGATCCCAGTGTTCTGCCGTGAAGACTTTGGGATGCTGCTCTACTTTAATCCTGAAATACTGCCTAGTATGTTCTACACTACATTAGTTTACGGCATGTAAACAGAGGGTGTTAATCTCTTAATGCAGCAGCTATGTGCTAGATACACTGTGCTTTCAATCAGGTTGGTCTGCATTTCTCTCTGTGTACATTCAAAATCCAGATTCCACACCTATTTCGGTAAAGAACAGACCAATACATAAACTATTATGCAAGTGGATCTATACCGTGGGGGTCAGTTCAATATTGTTGTATTTACTCAGGACAAACTTTGGATATTTTTACATCTACATGGACAAAGAATGTACACATCATAAAGCCTGGTGTTGAAGTTAGTCTTACAGTCTCCAGTCCATTTACAGTCAAACTTTAAAGTCCCGTATCAACCAGATTATCTTTACTTTTTTATTAACATAGTTCCAGTGCATTGCAGAAATTATTTATTTAATTTACAGTCCGTACAGCTAAGTGCAAGTTATCAACAGCTCAGAAGATATTCCTGAG
Source organism: Hoplias malabaricus (assembly GCF_029633855.1). NCBI lineage: Eukaryota > Metazoa > Chordata > Actinopteri > Characiformes > Erythrinidae > Hoplias > Hoplias malabaricus. The sequence continues at coordinate 8,021,698 of NC_089805.1, read as the reverse complement.
GAGATTCGATATAAGATAACCTTTCCCAAGGAAAGAGAGAGTCAAATAACTGAAAAAGTAATTGGTCTCCATAAAACCATGCAAGATCTGGTACACCTCCAAACTAGACACCATTGAATAAATAATCTTAGAGCTTCAACTTCAAAAATCAAGCTCAACTGGTATTTCTATCCCTCCTTCCAATGTCAGAAAACACTGTGGGTCTGAAAGAATGCGGAGCTGTAAATGGAAAATACAATCAACCTTGGAGATGAGGAAATATCTTTGTCAGTCAATGAATCCCATTAAAAGTCAACTTTATTACACGTTTTTACTTTATTTTTATGAGATGTCCTGCAAACGAACACATTTCCATATATTTGCTTAATCTGTGCACCATAGTATAACTTGGCCCATTCATTCTTAGGTTACGTGAGGTATTACCAGCATCAGAACGGTCTTTAGTTACATACCTGAATCATAAACCCGTGGCAAGGAATTAAGGGAAGCTGGAAAAACATGTTTTTTGGTACAAACATCGTAGGCTTCTTATGTCATGGGTAGGTGTTATGGAAAATATAAGATATATTCCCTTTACATGAGCTCTGTTGGGGTTTCATTTGAAACTGTGGTCATTAACAGTGACAGAATGAACATTAGTAAATAAAGGATGCTCACATGGAGTTTATATTTGTTTGGTGCAGTGAAATCTTCTTTTCTGGAAAGGATTTAGACACTATTATGGCGTTCCTGGAGGGTTTGATTGCATTCAATCTGATTAACACTAGAGAGGCCAGGGACTTACTTAGGATTAGTTCTGGTTCCCAGTTTCACTTGTAATCATTTCAGATGTATTGAAACTCCATCACACCGTTCCACTTGTTACACAAATCAATGCTAGGGATTGCTAGCCATGGCTTGACATTGGGAGTGTTGACGTAAAATCTCATGTGCTGCTGTTCCAAGGCGTCCCATTTCGTTTCATATATTTCCCCAGACCACACACTCCTGTGAGGGGCACATACTGGCAGCAGAGCAAGGAAACACTGTTGTGTCCATGGCTTACATTTTGACCCCACAATTGGATGCTCTCCAGGGATGGGACCAGAACGGGTTAAACTTAAGGCCAGTACGGGCAGCCCACCTGAAAACACAGTGGGTGCACTTTAAATTGTAATAAGAGGTGTCTCAAACTTTTCTGATATATGCTACGTGCTATAAACGATAACCTGCATCTATGTTATGAACATGGTGTCTATTTTTTCTTTATTTCATACCAGTGACGTCAGAGGGGAGAGCGCGCACGCGGCTCTCACGCTTCACTCTGAACTCTTCGGAGCGCGCGCCGGTCTGTGGTGGCGGGAGGTCTGTGCTCGCGCGCGAACGTTAACGGCTTCGGTTCAGATAAGACGTATATAATTAAATAAAATTAAAATAAAAATCAGAGAGGAGGAAAACAGAGTTAAAACAGTGTCTGCGTTCGGATTCAGCGCCGTTTCCCTTCAGAAGTGGATTAGAGCTGAGCTCGGTTTAACTTCTCTCCCCAGAAAATGACCCGCGGCGGAGCGAGGACCGGATCCCCCTCAGAGGTAACTCTAACGGCTCGGCTGCTCACATTCACTCCGCGTTGGTTTCTCATGGTGTTTGTTTGTGTCCGGTGCTGCTCGTTTTGGCTTTACTACTCATTTTCGCGTCTTGTTTTAGCTTTAATAAAATTTTTATTGGGTTAGTTGTAGCTAGAGTTGTTATAATAACAGGATTTATTGCTGAACCTCTCATTATTTATTTTATTATTTTTTTTATTTCTCTGCTCCTTTTTTTTTTTTTGCTTCAGTGCTCTTTTTCAACATTGGTTTTTGTCGGAAAATATTTTTCAGTTGTGTTTTTCTGGTGATTTCTGGGTTAATTTGGCCTTATTTCAAAATTTCCATGTTTCAGTTCGCTTTGCCTTGGATTTTTCTGCTCAATTTCACGTCTGTTTGGCTTTACCTCTCACATTCACATCCTGCTTTGGCTTAAAATGTTTTTTTTCCCTGGGTTTCTCTTCATGCTCACGCCTTCTGTTGGCTTAAGATGGGGTTTTCTGGGTTAAAGCCTGTGTTGGCATGTGTTGAATGTTAGCTAAGAGACTACTGTTGGAACAGAGGAAGAAAATTCACACTGTAAAATGTGGGCGTTAAAGCAGTGGAGTGGGTTTTATAGGGGGTTTAATTTCAGTTTCTAAGTAGTACACATTATATGTACATTTTGAAGGATTAAAATATAGCCTAGTTATTTTAGCAGTGGTATCAGTACAACTGTAATGTGCCTGTTGTGGTTTGCCCGCCTGGGATTCAAGATGCACCACCTCTGGCGGGTAAGTAAGTGAATGACAATAACAACAACAGACATTCTGGTGAAACTGCCTAGTGCACCTTTAACTCCTTCAAGCATCTACATTGTTTATGAAATGTTATAATTTGAATAAACCTGGTGCATTCGTTTACCACTTTAACTATTACAGTGAACATTCAAAGCATATCGACTGTGTAGGGAAGTTTTCTTGAAAGTTAGGCAGTTGGGCTACACCCGGTACAATTAATATAATATAAAATCCCTGGGGAGGACGTCCAGGACAAGCTGCATTTACAATATTTTGAAGAAAACTTTGGCTTCCTGCTGCAACAGCCAGCACTCAATGCACTTGAATCAATGTTGGGAATTAACATTGATTTTAGCTCTGACACTGGGTTTTGCCCTCATTTAATCCTCTTTTAGCCTTAAAGATGCACTGCAATTTCACCAGTGTCTGTCTGTTATTGCAGTTCAACTACATCAGTGCTAGTGGACACAGATCAGTGCACAGGTGAATTAGCCAAGGCAGCTTGACAGGTTTTCTCAAGCACGGAATGTGTTTCTTATTTTTTAAGTATTTTTTCAACTTTCATTGTAATTTGAACCACTAAAAAATATACACTTTATATCGTTGCCAAATGCTTTTGATATAAAGTGTATTGCTGTATTTAATGGAATTTAAAGAGTGCAAATGTTAACATAGTGTTATGAAAAACACATCATTATATTCATACTTTTTAAAGTTGTTTTTATTTGCAGAACTTTTATCTCATTCTTGATCAAATTTCAGAAGAACAAATATTCATTGAGTATCATGGAAATATCGTATACTACATCTTTGCCTCATTTCCCTGATGTAATACTGATGTAAATTAAACAAACACAGACAAACATTGAAACCCAAACTGATCCATACACACACATAAACAAAGCATGTGGTTCAAACCAGTGCCACTGATGCTGGAGCACGGGCTTTGTTTCTATGTTTGTAGCAAAGCAGCGTTAGTTTATTATTAACACAGTTGCTTTACTGCAGGTTAATGTATTAAATGTAATTTGCCTACTGGAAACACTGAATGCTTTGAAAAGGAGCCTGTCTCTAATCTAGACCCTAACATCTCTTTGATAACCAAATGAATTCTGATGAAGGATCGTAACATGAAGCTTGATTGACGTTTGCTTTGAAATTTGCACAAGCCATGTTTGCATCGCGAATGCTTAACAAAAGATTCCATGAAAGTCTTGATGGAAACGTAGGCTGCTGCTGGTCAGATGACATTATGAAGTTATTTCTCTGATTTTGTCACATGCTGCTCTCTCGCTTGGATCCTGCCCTGTTCACTCTTCTTTTTCCTTTCTCTATGACTCATAGAGGTATAATCAGGAAGCCCTATTAATCTCGGTTTCATGGAAATTGACCTAATATTACCCTGTCCACCTCCAACCGTGTAAAAATAGCTCTTGGGTGAATTATGGCCTTTTTAAAGTTGCTCAAAACAAACAAATAAAAGAGGGAGTCAGATATTTTTCTTTGCTTGCTTTGAAATACATGGAATGGTGTATTTATGGGTAAGAAATTAAGGTCTTATGTCCTGTAAAATTAAGGTGGATGGGGATGACTGTTTGATTTGGAGACGTTCAGGTGGGTTTAGCCAGCCAGGGCAGTTCTGTTACAGTGAGACATACATCACAGTACACAAAGAAAAAAGCCTCCTACCTTGACTTTTAAATCACTCTGAATAAGCTGAATAGGTTAATACCATGGTTCTCAAAGTGTGGTATGCGTACCACTGCTGGTAAATGAAATGACCTCGAAAAATGTACTTCTGAATTAAAGAATGTATTGATAACTACAAACCAAAAGAATTTATGTGTAAATTACATAATGTTTCACAGTTTTCATAATTGTGCTTTTATGAAATTCGTTTGTGTTTTCAAAAAATATAGAGTGCATTTTTTCAAGGGTGGGAACACGATCCCCCAGTATTTGGTGAAATGTATGTAAAGAAAGCCTAGTTTCAGATGCTGGACCGAAGCAAAAGCTAGACACAGACATGAGCAATTTGGAGTTTATTACAAAAAGGACAAAGCGGAAACGAGAAAACCAAAAGCCGAGACATACTCCGGAGCCCAGAAGGACTAAGTCCAGAGATAAAAAATATGGAGAAGCAAAGTGAGGATTCTGTACACGTGAAGGCAAAATAGAAGAAAACACTCAGCTGAAGGAAAACAATGTGCCATATCTTCACATCATTAGAGTCCTAAAAAACTGTTAAACAAACCTTCACCTACGGGTACAAGTGCAGAGAGGCACGGTGACCTGCTCCTAGCGCCATGCTGTTTTCACCTGTAGCCTATTACAGCTCACAACTGATATTAAATTGACGACTTCTCATTTTTATTTCTTTCCAAATAAAAATGTACATGTTTTCATAAACGTATAATTGTGTTTAAAATGTTCAGTTTAGGCCTATAGTTATTTTTCATACTCTTTGTATTGTTTAGTTAGTTTTTTTTATTATTTATTTTGTGTAATGCATTCAAATGTCCAGTAAAAAGGCAACAAAAACATGCGAAATTCAAGAAAGACTTTGCCTTATGCCTCCACCTGCCTCCAGAACTGAGGAAAAACCAGGGTCACACATGTTTCTGTGGTAAGACTCATAGGTGGTACTTGGAGGTTTAGGTTTGATAATGGGTGGTACTTAGTTAATACAATGCAAGATACTTGGAGGACAGCCACTCTTTAAATGACCATATTCGATTCACAAGCCGTTCAGCCTAAGATTTAGCTCAGTGCTCTACCGCATCCTGTGATAGTCTCTCAAAACCCAAACAGTTCCATGTAATTCAATTCCTTGAACAGAAGAGCACTACATGTGTGCTTGAGTAATCCAATTCTGAAACCAACAGCCTTACTGAGTAACTCAAAGAATATATACCTTCAGGCCGGAGAGTAGCACTTGTAGTGCTTCATTATGCATGTGCAAAACATGCCGAGATTCCTTAGAAGCTAGTGATGTCTCAGAATATGACACACGATACAAAACTGGTGGCTATTCCTCCTTAAGAATTCTTTGGGGGCGTTTATGAACTTCTCCCCAAACGCCCTGGCGGCCTCATCATCTTCATGCTATGTAAACTAAGTCAGTTTTAAATTCTTGGCTCTGCTTGTACTGCTGCAACTCAGGGTTTTAAATGACTTGCTATGTTGCTTGGAGATGGAATTTTTTCAAAGCACCTTTTAATAAATGCGCATCTTTGTGTGACCTGTTATGACAGTGGAGACAGTGGGGTTACATCAGAAGACGTTAAAGATTTTCTGCTGTGGTAATTAAATTATTATAGAGAGCGGTGAGATAATGAGAGAGTGGTGTCTGTTTCTGTGTGTGTCCATAGAATGGAAGACTGCATGTATAGAAGCTGTCCAAGCTTTTAGTCCCAGCTTTGATGATTGCCATTATTGATGTCTTGAACGTGCTGAATTTTACGGTCTGTGGAATAGCAAAGTTAGGAGCAGGCAGAAGCCACAAGTAAGTGATACAGAGCCGCTCCCTGGTTGATTTGAAAACACGGCAGTATATTATGATTTACAGTGAGTGTTGTTTAAAATCGGAACACACAAATCCTCCCTGCCGGCCTTTGCTGATTTTGATTTTGTGAGCTATTTCAGTGCCTCGCGGTAAATCAGCCAATCAAAGCAGAGCTCATCAAATTATTTGCGAGCTCACCAAATACAGAAAAACAGCTTGTTTTTTTCTCATTTTATTCAGTGCCAAATTATAGGGTGGTGTATAAAACCACAGTTGGGCGTTTATTTGTCCCTGACTGAATTTACATACCTTTTATATAGACATCAGAAAACCGTTTAAAATGCTAAATAATGCTTCCAGTGGCACCTATAAAGCTTTAACCAACAATAAAAAGCAATTATAACTCATTCCAGTGGACTGTAATTTCACTAATAGTGTTTAAGAAATTATTGATACGTTTGTAATAAACATCAGTATGCCAGTGCCAAAGCAGAGGCGCTGCCTGTTGCCTTCTGTTTTAGATGTGTTTTGAATGAGTGACTTGAATTTTAACTGCACAACATAATGAAATTCATTGTCTGTGGTAACTGACCCTATGATAAATATACTGCAAATAGGGATTAGGATAAAAAAAGATACAGGTTTCAGTTAATCCTACAAGCGCACAGGTAAACTGCTTATTGGTTTTATTTGTGGTCTCATAGCTTATAAGAGTATGCCATCTCGCAGTGATAAACATCAGCCTTCCAGTCATTTTGATTCTTGAGAGAAGCTTTTATAAAGAAAAGGAAACCACCGCTTTTCTCCCATACACCTCTCCCACTCACTTGAAGTCTCTGATGTGGTGTGCTCTGAGAGATCTTAACAGTCAGAAGTCCTGTTCATACTCTGAAGTAGAACGCAGTTGCCTACACACAGGGGAAGACATGTGGAATTGGCTTTTATATATTTGAATGTGGCATGGATGAGGAATTTGAATCGTGAAAATGTAAGGAGAATTGAGAATGTTTAAGGCATGAGCTGTTGTTCAGTTGACAAAATAATTCATAATATGAAATACATTATGCATTCAGTAATGTGATTTCAGTCGTGTCAAGGGGTCACCATTGCTGACAAATGTGTTTCGCTTTTCACACACCTGTATCATTGATAAAAATAAGAACTGACCATTTGGAATAGGTTGTTCTTGAGTGGTCACACGTTAGCCTAAGTTCACCTTGCTCAATACAAAGTGTCAGCTGAATTGCTGTAAAGCCCTGCAGCATCAGGCTGTGGAGCAATGTATTGGTGTTCTTTGGTGTGATGGATTACTCTCAAAAAGGACTCCTAGCAGCTTACAGCCATGGTTGTTGTTACTTAGCAACTGGTGTTTAGCAGTGAAATAGGTATCACGGAAAATGTGCAGTTATAAGTATTAACAACACTTGTGGAATTCTTTACAACCACTGAGATTGTGTGTATGAGACAAGCTGCTGTATAATAATGTCATGTGACAGGGGGAATTGACAGGGATGTGGTCAGTGTGTGTGTGCGTGGATGGAAGGGGTTTATTTGTGGAAAAGCATTGAGCTGATGATGCCTGATAAAACTGGCAACAGTGTTCCAGCGTCACAGTGTGATGATGGGTGATGCAAGCCATTTCAATCTCAGATGTGCTGTCTCTATCCCTGTTCAGGAGGCACAGAGGCTGAGGGTCAAAAACCAGAAAACTAGATTAAGCAGACTCACAGGCCCCAAGAATAGCTTATTATCAATAGCTGCACCTCGACTATTCTTAGAGTGGAGATGCCATGTAGATGATAAGGGTTAATGGCCTACTGCGCACATACACGCACAGAAGTGCCTACTTACTTCCACAATATATCCCTCATAAAACTGTAAAATTCTTAGTGTATTGCTAAGTCTTTGAGACACACAGCATACTTCTAATCATATGCACCATTCACATTAATGCGTGTGAACCCATAAGGCTGGTTTAGAGGAGTCAGGTTTAAATGTGGGTGGCACGGTGGCGCAGCAGGTAGTGTCACAGTCACACAGCTCCAGGGGCCTGGAGGTTGTGGGTTCGATTCCCGCTCCGGATGACTGTCTGTGAGGAGTTGGGGTGTTCTCTCCGTGTCCGCATGGGTTTCCTCCCACAGTCCAAGAACACACGTTGGTAGGTGGATTGGCGACTCAAAAGTGTCCGTAGGTGTGAATGTGTTTGTCTGTGTTGCCCTGTGAAGGACTGGCACCCCCTCCAGGGTGTATTCCTGCCTTGCGCCCAATGATTCCAGGTAGGCTCTGGACCCACCGCGACCCTGACCTGGATAAGCGATTACAGATAATGAATGAATGAAATCAAAACAGCTGTAAAATACAAGTTATGGGGGGTTTTAAACATAAAAAAGTGTGCAGAAAATATAAGTAGTACAAAATACAGCCAGCGTCTAAGACTGAACTTTGTGGAAAAATACCTTACTGTGCAAAATTTTAGGCAACTGATAAAATGAGATTTAAAAAGATAGTAATCTGAGCACTAAGAATTTACTTAAACAAAAAATTACACAAATAAATAAATCTAATATTAGAATAAAAACAAATAACATTATTACAGTAAGTAATGATGTTCCATAAGTCAATGTGTTGGTTTAACCCTTTCCAAATCACTCCTTGTATCATTTGAGGTCATCATCCAATACAAAGTTTTAGCGGTTAATTAATACTTCATTATGTTAAATCAAACATGCTGATGATTAAACAAATCCTTAAGATCAAGGATCAAAATATCAGAAAACAAACTGTTTTTCACACTCTCTCATGACACATCTAATACTTTTCAGAAAAATACTTTTACAGTGTTTATGCTTTTGCAATTATATATTTTATACAAGCACCAGGCTTATTGAAAATAATAATAATAATAATAATCTTAGACCGTTGAACAGTACTGTACCTTTGGAATAATGAGAATTGAGTTGTTTAAAATGACTTGGGGTTGTAATAAAGGCTCATTAATTCTAAAAAAAAATTAATAATAATTGGTTTCTTTTTTGACACAGAAAAGTAAATCTGTACTTAATAACCCTTTTAAATAAATGAGATGATAGATTCTGACTTTTGTGTAGTACAGAATCAGAGCCAGTAATTATCTCAGGTTTGTGCTAGAGGGTCTTACATGAATCATGGGGGCTCAGAAACACTTTGTGACAATATTTCCAAAGACACACGTGCAAAAGTACACATAGCTGGAGCTAATTATGTCTACATCTGTGCCTTTATGGGGTGTGTATGTACACTTGTATGTGCTGTGTCTTTATGGGGTTACATGTACCGTTAAGAGCAGAATCACAGCCTGGGAGCTATAGGAAACACTTATCAGTGGCTTATCAAATTAGCATTGACTGCTCTGTTTTTACCCGCTTGAGTTTTATAGCGTAATTAAGGCTCCTTTTTCTACGCGTGCTGCGTTAAACAGATTAGGTCTGAGTTGATTAAATCTTTCAAAGTACACAAAACAGTATGTGAGCAGTTAGATGTCGGTTTCACCCATTTAATAAATCCCCTTCTAACACACATGCTCGTCTACCTTACCTGTAAATTATATTAACTTGGAGTCATTTGTCCTGCAGGGCCGCAGACGGTCACTCAGGTCATGAACGCAGTCACCATTTGGAGATAACTGGAAAGGACATGGCTTTACCAGCTACATTTAGAAATGTGCTTCAAGTCAAGTCAGCTTTGCTACCATAAGTGGCCCTTGGGAGATTAGGAAATGTTGTTATAAACTTATAATATACACGTCACACTGGAGAAATCAACATTTCTTCCAGTGGAAGATTACATTTTTGGTTGATGGGGAGTTATGTTATGTTTTCTATTCTATGGTTGTTTTTAGTGGAGGCCAGTTGGTCCCATAATGAGTGGTCTTTTCCGGCATTGCTTATTTATATATACCTTTGACTTCTTCCTGAAGGAAGTGCCACAAACAAAGGAAACACTGGGTGGATATAATTCATAATGAACCTTAAGAGTGTTTCAGTTTGAGCAGGTTATATAATTGGATTATTATTAATAATTGGATTATTATTATTAACTGATGCTGCAGGAGGTTCCAGGCAGTTATCTTAGAAAGTACTTGGACCACTCTGTGTCTGATTTATTGGTCACATTAAGTCGAATTGGGTTTGTCACATCCTTGACTAAGCACCTTTTTCTTTATTTTTAAACACAGTTTCTTTCTTTTAAATATGTTTCTGCATTTCTGTACTCGTTGTTATGCACATTTATTTTTTTCTTGGGTACATACAATTGGATATAACTTCAATGCATTTGGTTTGTTTTTAGCACAAGCCCCCTGAGAAATCTGGTTATGTGTCAGTGTGTTTTGTGAATGAAAACATTCCTGGAGGTTTGTACCTGCTTCTGCGTGCATCATAGCAATATAAAAGCTGTTTACATACTGCTACCAGAATAAAGTTCAATTCCAATGGGGTTTTTACAGAGAATATTGAGGTGGTGGCATTTTATTTGTTTTGAATATTTTAACATTTTAATCACCACTCCACCTTTGCCTGCTTCGAATGTTGGTGTAGACATGTCACAGTTTTATGAGTGAATAAATAATTATGGAAATGCAATCAAAGATGTGTTCTCGACCTTATACACATTTGCCATGAATGAATTCCACAGTATTCTATCGTGCACATGTTGTGGGTGCTTAGTTATTTGCAGTTTTGTTTTGATATCAATCAATCCAACGTAATATGCTATAAACCATGTATACTGCACTGTTTGTTTTGTGAATTTACTTCATTAATAAGTTCCATTGTGAGTTTTTCTGTTTGCTGTTTAGAATAAAATGCGCTTGGTTCTCACCCCAGCTCCAATCTCCTGACACTGGAACGAATGTGTTTTGCCCAAGGTAACATGACATATTTCATCTGGGCTGTGCTTTCTTTAAAGAATACTTCATTTACTGATTCACTTTCACATTAATAAGAAGCTCTTTTAAGTCACATTTGTGAGAATTCTTCTCAATTTATTGGATCCTTGTGACCCTGCTGATTTTCCTCCCTGTTCCTGATCACTTCTTGGTCATTTTTATGTGTGCTTTGAATATTTTAGACAACACACTGAAGTCTCATTTTGAATTATGGTGTTCCTTAGAGATTCTTTTGGAGAACGTTTGGCATGGTTTTACAGACGGTATTTCTTCACATTGTACAAATTAGATGTCATAGTGATCGCTGCTTAATGGGAAAGTTGGAACACATTTACTTGGTGTGACATGCAACGGTTGATAGCAAATATCAAGGGATTTCCTGTAAACAAACATTATAAAGATGGAGATGTACTAGGATAGTAAAAAATTAATGTGGATTTTAAAAGTTGTTTGTGAAGGTTTTTTCTTTTTTAATAAAAAATGTAGAATGTAGATTTTTGCTGGTTTTATGAGTTGTGTAAAGCAGAGATTAAATAAGCATACAGCACTGAAAATGGTCAGTAAAGTGATAAATAACCTGTTCAATAGTAGTTGGGTTAGTAGTTGGTTTAACAAGACATAAGACTTAAGCACGGCAAAGAGATATAGCTTTGTTATATGTCAGTGTAGCATAAAACAGCTTTCTGTTTTGAGGAATGATGTTAATGTTAATGTTAAATTCAGTTTTTTGAGGAGAAAACATGTTGAACTTGTTATCCTTTGATTCACTCTGCCTACAGCTACATCCAGTCTTCTCATGCACAGCTCAGGGTTCGGGTGCGACCTCTGAGGTTTTCGTAAACAGTCTGTTATCACTACTTAGTGTTAGAAAATATGGCAGTCAACATACAACACACACACACCTAAATGTGTATTACCCTCAATCGTCTCTGTAACAGTTAAGATATTTCTTCTGTTTTCTTGGATCCAGTCAGTAGTGCAGAAGGTCTTTCGCATTTCATATGGTATCTTCAGTAATCAGATGGTGAAACCCAGCATATGCTTAGTCCTACTGAGCAAATCTTTCTGCATACTTTCCTTCCACTGACAGAGTGCCATTTTTGAGAATGTTAACATGCTTGAATGACAACTCTCAGTTCCGCCGTGTGGTCATGCAGAAGCCCATCTGGCTGGAGCATTACTTGGCATTTCTTAGCTGCTCTGCCATATAAAGCAGAAGGACAGAGCATTCAAGGGTATTAGGAGCTGTAGCATACAAAAAACTCTATATTTTGAGCAGGGTATTAATTTCAATTGATTTCAAGATAGTATTTTGTATGCATATGCAAAATCGTTAAAAATAGCACAGGTCAGTGTTTGTGTTGTTGTGTAATTGATCCAATGATTCCCCCCCCCCCCCCCAGAACTGGGATGTAACGTAGAATCCTTCAGCATCAGTTACAGGTTTTATATAGGACACTTCATAGTTAATAAAAACATGGCATATAGCAGTCATTTTATGTATGGTGTGTATGACCATGTATTTTAATCAAGGAAAAAGCAACATTTGTTCTGTACATTTTAAGTACAGTGATTTAACCTGGCCACGGTCCTTGGGTGAGATCAGCTATGAGACTTTTTGTAAGTGTGCCAGTCTCAGTCAGGATGAAGTGGTGTTTGTTAGGGTGTTAAGTGGTGCTCTACAGCACTCACTCAGGAGGGAAAGCCTGAAAGCCCAGATCACAGGCACTGCACACTGAGTGTTTTTCCACCCCTGCTTAAACTAGCTGCCATATGCATAATTCTCATGCTCTCATCCCACACAAAATACATGCAGCTTGTATCCATGTACAGTACCAGTCAAAAGATTGGACACATCTTCTCAATAGTCATTGGTGGAATAGGGCTATTCACTGTATAGAAGTGTGTGCCAGCCCTACCTCTGCACAACCTGCTCAAATATTAAAGAAGGCGAGCAGTTCTTCAAATTAACCCCTGACGAGACCACAGCTGTTCACTGAAAACCATTCCAGGTGACGACCTCATGAAGCTGTTTGAGAGAACGCAGAGAGTGTGCAAAGCTGTCATCAAAGCAAACGGTGGCTACTTTGAAAAGTCTAAATTATAAAACATATTCTGGTTTGCTTAACACTTTTTTATCTACTACATAATTCCATATGTGTTCCTTCATAGTTTTAATGTCTTCCTTATTCATTTACAATGTAGAAAATAATAAAAAACAAAGAAAAACCATTGAATGAGAAGATGTCCATACTTTTGACTGGTGCTGTACATTCACAATAAGTGGAAAATGGCCCAAAACAAAGGAAACACTCCCTGAATGGGTGTGTCCAAACATTTGAGTGGTAGTGTATATACCTATTAAGGCAATAAGACTTACATTGCCACAATAAAGTGACCAGGTCCCTTGATTTAAGACATCTACAACTGTACTGTATTCCTCTTAAAGTCATGCCCTCAGAATACGTTTTGATGGTGGTGGTGTAGAGTGATGTGCATATCAACACAACTTCTTCATAAGTGTGTAACTGGGTTGTAATTTGGTGATTTTGAAGTCCATAACATGATTTACATCATTTTAATCATCAAAACTCTCAGTGACCGCTTGGCCCTGTGGATATGTATGCTGTTATTTTAGGAGAGACTCCTACCTCTCAGGGGACAAGTGGACCCAAACCGTAACAGAATATTACCCTTCAAAGCCAAACAGAAGCCCAGTACCTCTCTCATTGTAGGGGTCCAGGGTCTTTGTGCATGCTCTACATGTTTTTGTCTCAGGCACCACCAGTGTGCAGCATTCACTTGGGTTATGTAATGGCAGCCAGTCCACACTAATACGTTCATCACACATCAGCTATTAGATAGAGAAGAGTAGGGATATCCCCAAATATTCACCTGTTAAAATATTTGTACATTGGGTAGGTATTCGGTTTTTAATATTGAGATTCGGGTATTCGTTTTTTGGATAAATGTGGCTATCGATAAAGGCAATGCTCCACTCCATCTGTATTAAGGTTTTACAGCTGTATTCTGCCTCATCAACTTAAAATTCCCGATTGAAGCCTAAATGAGCCTAACACCCTAGAATAAGCTACTTACAAAGAAGCTTGGTGAAGCTACAGTTCATTTTGTCAGCTTTATACCTAGAAATAGACCAGACCACTTCCACAAAGTTCTGGTTAACTCGTGTACTCTGTACCCTTATCTACAGTGTAGGTGCAAGTTAGGGACCCAGTTAGCGGGAGTTACAGCACAGACTTAGGGATGCAGATTTTATGAACGACAAACACCCCAAATAGTCAAATATTCGCTGAATTATGCAAACAAAGCACCGAAGCCCTAAAAATGGTATATGGGAGAACCCTGGAGAGGAGATGATAGAGGAATACTGAGCCAATTCTTTGAAGATAGTCCATAAGAGACTACAGAGTCAGATTTGTAGGAGAGGGTAACAACTCTACTCTTTTCACCCCAGAACTCAGAGAACCAGGACCTCAGCTTTACGTCTTTGTAAGATTCATTATTTATTCAGTACAGTGTCCTGGTCACTGCACTTATGCTTTGGGATCACCAATGACAAGAGCAGTGCCCCCTTCTGGCCCCAATGACACACCTCCAGCAGCCACTCAAACTTTCTAGGGGGGTCTCCCATCCAAGTAATTGCCAGGTTCAAACTTGTTTAGCTTCAGTGGATTTGCATGTTCTGAGGTTCAGGTGATACGGCTGCTATTGCTAATGCACAAACACCACCTTCCAACCATGCCTTTATAATAAACCTTTTTCCACAGTCATTTAGATCTTTTCCTCCTGCAGTTAGGATCCAATATTGAGATCAGCTGTAAGTGCTGAGAATTTTATACCTGCTACAGTGAATATGTATTTGATTCCAGCATTAGAAGAAAGTTTTATCTTTGTATTGCCGCTAAATTGTTTCAATTACAGCTGCGCTAAATCAGACCCGCGCTATTTGCTTTTGCTCAGCTTCAAGTGCCGCTGTCCTGAGCACAGCCGGTGATTACCAGAATTGAGTTTCCATGACTGTTTCTGAGCGAGGCTGAAAAACATGATTGTGACTTGCGTCATCAGAGAGAGGGTTGCTGATGTCAGAATGGCTTTGGCCCATGTGGTTGGACCCTTGGCCCTGACTGCTGTGTAAACAAACATAGGGCCATGACCTTGCTCCCTGCCTCACCTGCTGCCGTCTGAACCCTGAAACATGTCTGACACAAACATAGCGGCCCTCTTTGTGAATCTCAAACTTGAAATGAACAAAGAAAAGGCAGAAGAGTCATCTTTGTAAAACAAGGAATACATCCAATTGAAAAGCCACATAGGGATTTGATGTTTGGTTTTATTTAATAGAGAATAAGTTGCTAATTGCTCTTATAAAGTGGTTACAGCTTGAATGTTATAAACAAAGTTCAAAGAGTAAAGTAATTTACTATTAAAATATTTTAAATGAACAAGCACTGCATTTTTTTAACCACAATTAATTACTTGATTTGTTATTAAAAATGATTTTCATGCATGCTTTAGTATGTATATTTCATAATAGCTTTGAACATGTTTCAGTCTCAGATCTAGAATGGGTATTTTTTATATCATGAAAATAAATAATAATTAAAAAATAATACAAACTACAGAAGAGGGGATCAGTGCAGATATGGCTCAGAGAAAACTCTCTTTTCCTGAGGCTTATTGATCATTGGCTTCTCTGCTATTTTAAATAAAAGCTCAAAGAAAGAAACATAGTCATGACTCGAAAGTTTCTAAGAAACCTTTGAACTCTGTCAGTTTTAGTGGGCTTTTTTTTCTCCCTGAGGCTGGCCTCTTTGTACATTTTGGTTCTGCCAACCGTACTTCTAGAAAATCAAATTTTAAGAGAGTATCTTGTGGTCTAACCTCCTGTCGTCTGCAGTGAGGATTCTCCAGGGAGCTGTTAGTGTCCTGCCAATGTTCACGCTTAATTTCCCAGACTTCTGCAGGCTCACTGAGCAGGTGGAGTACAGGAAATAAGCCCATATGTGTGGGAGCTGCACTTTAGCTGCTTAATTAACCCCACTTCAGCTGCTGTAACATCACCCTGCGTCTGTTTGCACTCTGAACTAAAAGAAATGGCATTCCCTTTGAGTTTGTACAATGTGTGTATATAATTGGTTTGCACCGTGCGTGCCATATTGACATGCCTATTTATGATATAGCAAGTTATTCTGCTACACAAGGATAAAAGGCCATATTAGGTGTAATTGTACAGTGCTGTGCTTGCACTAATGGACACAAAACTATTCACATCCTGGTTGTGTAGCTGTGGCTGAAGCTTGGTTTACCTCACTGACTGGTGACAAAAAGGCCATTTATTAACACAGTAGCACACAAGGTGACTGCCAGTAATTACAAAACCCAGGACTGGAAACTAGATTAAGGATTTGATTTGAATGGATTTGTAGACCTCTGCGAGAGTATGCCAAATACAGAGAGACCTCTTTCAACAGTAAGGTTTAAAGGAGACATATTTTACACCTTTTTCACAAGTCAGCATAGTTCCCTGGTGTCCTAACGAAACATCTGTGACATGCTTTGATCCAAATACCACGTAGATCAAACAACACATAGCACTGTTCTCACCATCTAAACAGCTCTGTTAAGAATGGCCTATTTCAGCTCCTTTAAATGAGAATAAGCCAAAGCTGACTTCACAGCCTGGGAGGGAGGAGCATGGAGTAGACACAATTTTTCTCAGTTCTCTTCCTTCTCCATTGTTGTTTTTGGCATATTTAATAACTACACTTATTTCCTGGTGCTTGTTGTGTATGTTTTACCCCATTTAACCCTGTCATTGCACTCTCACATAACTCTAGGTCCAGTGCTGTGATTGGAGAGGCTCAGAGGAGGAGGTTGGACAAATCTAAAATATGAACTCCACATAAGAAGCAGCATTAAATCAGAACGGCTGACTTAGGCAGCCAATAAATGACTGGCAGGGTGGTCTTATTTCACCGGTTGTGGATTGGTAGACTCCAGATATTCAAATATATGTGTAAATGCACATGTGTAATTTATTTAGTAATTTGAAGGTTCCTACCACAAAGACAATTAAATATTTCTGCTGAAATTGAATGGTGTTAGTGTAAAATAGTCATTCACTTTGTTTCTGACCGGTCTTTAAATGGTCAGGTGCAGCATGATGTCAGGTCACAATCCCAGAAGTAAAATACTCGGAAAACTACACAGTATCAGAGGTGAGATACGGTCTCGCTTCTTTTCAATTAAGGTTTAAATCCTGGCTCAGGTACAGACTGATGTCTAAAGTGTCATTCCCTGCTTATGTGAAGAAATAGAACTGATGTTATCAGCTGATGTCAGATGCATTAGCTATGTTTGTTCATGATAATGTACCTGACAATGGAAGAACATTTGTTTATGAACAGACTGCATATTACACACCTCTAAACTGGACTGGACTGGAAAACATATTATTTTATTAGTGTTTTTTCATCACAGTGGTTCACATTTACATATTCTGTACTGAAATCAGTTTCTGTATGGTGGTGTAAATAGCAGGTGTATTCTTAAACATGCATTCACTTACAATTGATTTGACCATTCATTCATTCATTCATTATCTGTAAGCGTTTATCCAATTCAGGGTCGCGGGGGGTCCAGAGCCTACCTGGAATCATTGGGCGCAAGGTGGGAATACACCCTGGAGGGGGCGCCAGTCCTTCACAGGGCAACACAGGCACACACATTCACTCACACACTCACACCTACGGACACTTTTGGGTCGCCAATCCACCTACCAACGTGTGTTTTTGACTGTGGGAGGAAACCGGAGCACCTGGAGGAAACCCACGCAGACACAGGGAGAACACACCACACTCCTCACAGACAGTCACCCGGAGCGGGAATCGAACCCACAACCTCCAGGTCCCTGGAGCTGTGTGACTGCGACAACTACCTGCTGCGCCACCGTGCCGCCCTTGATTTGACCAGTGATTTGGTATTTAAAAAGGCCTATATAGCAGATGATATTAACATGTTTTAACACCTAGTCCTATAATAAATGCTTTACTATTTGGACTTTTCATACGCCTTGTCCCACTGACACTGGAGAAAAGCATTTAGTCGCATTTCTTTATTCTGGTCTCAGTGGCTTCAGACCTCAGGTGATAACCCTCCACTATAGGGCAGCTGAAAAAGTTTATTCAACACAAAGGAACTGAACTCAAAAAAAGGCCAAATACAAAAGCACAAGGCAGAAATGCCAATTCCCTCTTGAATGAATGATTCTTCTGCACCATCATTGACCTCCTTGAGAAAGTTTTTAAACTGTTCCACACCTTCAGCTGCTTCACCTCACCATGCTGAATTGTAATTCATAGATCTCTGTGCTTGTGAAAATGGCTGAGGTAACCTCCTGCTGTCTGTTTGAAGAGTTTGGACCCATAGGACAGGCTCATATTTTTCCCCTTCAACAAAAAGTTTACTCCAACGGATTGTAATAGACAACATCTGAAAGTACACAAGGGCTCGAAGGTCAGACTCAGTGAAATAGAAATAGATTGCTTTGGAATGAGTGATTGCTCATGCGGCTTGGCACTGCACCCACAAGCACAAGCCAAATTTCAAAACGTAGCTTGCAGTAATATAGGCTACGTATGGAGGGCTCTCCCCCAGCGCCCTAGGTTTACTTTGAGGCGTAACCCATACACCATTGTATGAAACCATTTGTACAGTGGGAGGGATTACTCTTATGTTGACAGCTGACTTGATAAGGTTGTTGTGGTTGTATTGCACTGCTCTGATGCCACCAGCACTCATGATTAGCCAAGTAAACATCTTTGATCAAACTATCCCTTTAAATGGAGAGAAACTATTGGTGAAATCATTAAAAAGTTTCACTGACATTCCAGCAGTTAGTAGCTGATTGATTTATTAGTGTCCCGAGGGCTTTGCCCGAGAACTCTGTAGGTTAAGCATAATGTGTCACCCTGTATTGTCCACTGTGCCCAAAATAATAGAGAGGTTAAAGAACCTGAGGCAGATTTTCAGTATTTACATAAGCATGTATGAGAATGTCCTGCAGGCCATTGGACAGCATTTCACAGCAGCAGCAATACTGTCTGAATCAGAGAGAGCGAGAGACAGAGAGAAAGTGGGAAAAATAATAACCAGAGGAAGCAACAGAACTGAAAGAGGCCACTAAGATTATGTCAGATAAAAGGTCAGATAAACAAAAAATAAACGGATATTAGAGTGATAAATACGCCTACGTTTTGGTCTTTCTACTGCATTTACAACTACTCAGATGAGACAAAAACAAAGAGAACAGCCTTTAATTGTCCCTCACTTCATTTTCTTCTTCTACATTTACATTTATTTGTAGTGTTAG
This sequence comes from Hoplias malabaricus, assembly GCF_029633855.1. NCBI lineage: Eukaryota > Metazoa > Chordata > Actinopteri > Characiformes > Erythrinidae > Hoplias > Hoplias malabaricus. The sequence continues at coordinate 8,002,536 of NC_089805.1, read as the reverse complement.
GTCACTGTTTATTACTGTTATTAGGTGTTTTTTTTTTTTTACATTTTTGAGTCATCCCTAATTTTAAATGCTTCCACAATGAATGGGCTAGAGAGTGAGGGATAGTACTGTGGGTGTTCTCTCTCTCCCTCTCGCTCTCTAGCCATCATGCAGTCTCTTAAATATGTGTTTATATATCACTGATACATTCACACCTTGGTAGATTCTCTGAGCAGTGTTTCAGAAGTGCACACCAATGGAATGCTATAGATGTGTTATTGCTATGTTTGAGACACTCCTACTTTCACTGTTGTCCCTTTTTGATTAAAACCGTCCAACAGTGCCAGAAATCTGGCTTATTAATCAAATTAGTTTCTGTATAACAGCTCTCTCTGTTTTGTAAGGTGGTGTACTGGAAGGCCCAAAATATTATAGAAACACACCTGTGTTATGTCTCTTAATTACCATATTGGAATTTGATGTGTCATCTGCCATTTCATTTCCATTTTTGTGTTGTTTTTTGGGTTCTCGTGTCCCTGCTGAGAGCTGGTATGTGGTAGTATGTCGAGGAGATGAGTGCTTGGACCCCTTTCCTTAGCTATTCCTCAGCAGAGTCACGAATGAGCGCTCCCAGCAGCAGCCTCCTGTTTGATTAACAGCAGCCTTATCGTGCTATGGAGCAGAGGATTACTGTGGCATTCACTTTAAAACAAACATTCTGGAGCAGTGTAATGTCTTGTCTGACACGAACCCAGGCTCAGTGGCACCGCTAGCAGCACCGAGCTTTTTAGTCATTCCCTTTGAAGAGTTATGTGGGGTACTTTGGAGGATTTCTCCACTTGAAAGGTCACGACTTTCAGAAAAAGGTTTAATATCTATCAGTGCCTCACTTTGTCGTACACAGTTCAATGACCATCATCATCAACTAATTATTGAGGACTTCATGAGCTGTAGTGTAGTGTAGAAGAACACAGAAAGAGTTAAATCATTAAAATATGCTTAAAGAGGCGTGAACTTTGTAAAAATCGGTGGCCTTTTTCTTCAAAAGGCCAAGTACAGTTTCTTGATAAGTAATTGGAGCTTTGTGAAAATTGGTCCGGACTAAGGCTTGAGGCTCATTAGGTTGGAGTGTCTCTATATTTTTTTCTTTCTTTATTGTGCCCCCGTTGTAATTGCAGCGTGCCATATATAAAAGGTGTACAAGGCTTTCATGTTGTTGACTGTTCTGTAGGCCATAATTCAGCATGATTTTTGTCCATTGACTTTTTCATCACATGAGCAGCCAAGCTTTGCAGTAATCTTAATTATACATATTAAAGTACATTATAAGTATAACCCAGAAGAGTGCAAAATTGAATCATGGGTCATCAACTGTTTGCTGTATCCACTTCAAACAGCACAGAAATACAGTACCATCATATCATCCCTGTTGAATTTGTCAGTTCATTGTAATAGTACTATTTTCGGTTCCTTTTAACATAGCAACTTTTAAAAATAGCTTATTTATTATTATACATAATCTTGCATATTCCCCTGACCTGACAGCGCTTGGCTTGGACATGGCTGTTGTAGCATGCCTTCATATTCCACTACAGTTGTACGTCTTCATTTTAAATGGCAAGTATCATAACCGTGCTGAATGATTCATTGTATTTTATCGTAACGGCAGTATGAGTAACTGTAGCAGATGTATTGTTAAAGCTGCACAATATTATCTTTTGAGATTTGGTGATTTCTCTGGTGGAAATGTACAATTGCATGCAGTGTGTACAAGAACATTTTGTAACACTGCTTGTGCTTCAGATCAACTCAGTCAAAACCTGGTGAAAGACATGCCTTCAGAGAATGTAAGTGATTGATCAACGACTACCGTCATCATTTTGTCAACAGTGTAATGCTGATTTTGTGTTTGAGACTCACTTAAATGGTCACATACCCAATCCATCAACAGCCCCTTCTTTTTGAGCTGTGTTTGTGATGTTAATGCTTTAAAATGCATGATATGGTCTGGAAAACTACCAAAGATTCTAGTGGCATGTGCCGTCTAGTGGCCTTACATGCTATTGATGAACTGTAATAAAAAAGAAGCAAACTGCTGCCCCCTGTCATCACTAAAGGGCAGATTTGTAAATGTCAAGGCATTTGAGCATAGGACAGTGAGCAGGGCTCTGGCTGGTGAGCAGCTGTCTGTCAGGTGCTGCAGGTACAGGCAGGTGTGTGCTAATGCACTGCAGAGAGAACTAGCCCCACGTGCCTCTGTCTGTGCTTATTCAACTCTGTTTGTTCCCTGAAGCTTTGCGTGCAGCTGTCACCAGGTGAAAACCTTCCTCTGGTTACGAAAGAGGAGTTAGACAGAGCAGATGAGGTTTTATGACTTTGGAACAGATGTACTAAGCCTCCCTGCTAGACCTCTGGTGAAATTAGGACACATTTATCAATGAAAAAAGGAAATTAATTCACTTCTTGTCACTGAACTAGGATTTTTCTTTGTTCTCAGTTTTTCTCACATGCACAAATCTGGCGCTAAAGCCCATGGCCCAGGGCTTGTATTTATCCTAAGCATAGGCTTGTCACAATTATTTATCATATTCTCATAATATAATATAATATTTTTAATCTTGCCCTGCAACCAGTTGTGGCAAGTTGGCTCCAGATACACAGTGACCCTAGTTAGGATGAAACAGTTAGAGAAAATGTGAATGAACACATGAACAATAATTTAAGATGAATTGAATTAAAATAATTCTATTTGTTAGTCTCTAATCATGTGCAAGGTACAGCTAAGATGTAACATACCTCTTCAGCCAATTTGGCAAATTCTGAATTTTACTTGAGTACATGCATAAACTGAACAAAAAGAGACAATTAAACGGTTAATTGCAGTTAATTATACTGTGTTAAATTGTCATTTAAAATTTCATGATTGTGAAAGGCCAACCAAAACCCGACGTTCAGCTCAGATGTTTGACTTTCCACTTTTGCTTTTCATTACTGGTCCCTGCTGTTTGACATGAATAACCAGTGGAGGCCTTGAATGTGAGGATAAAGTGACTCCTGGCTTTGGTTGGGCTGGTGTTGAGTAAATCTTCAGGGTCCAAGGAAACCGGCAGCTGAATTCAGGAAGAGGTTTCAGTTAATAGAGTCACACTGTGCTGGATGAGTAAATCGGTACATTAGTGGAGTAGTGGGGTAGATAAAATACCTCGCAAATGTGTTTTTTTGTACTTAGTACAGCTAGCATCAGCAGTGCAGAAGCTCCTAGGCTCAGTGTTCAGTGTTCAGGAAAATGCGTTTTACCAGCAAGACAGCATCACAAAGCCACAGACCAGATGAAGACCTCAACTTCCCACATGACGGAGAATTCCACCAATTTTTTCAAGCAAACAAAGTTATAATAAAAAATATATATTTTTTAAAGACTTAAATTAGGAGTTTATTCACTTACAAATACAGGAATGTTCAATACCTTGTGTTGTCAGTGTTGAAATGTATCTGATATGAAATAAGTAAAAATATGCACTAAATTTCATATGGCCCCACATAAAGGCAGAATGAAAATTCATAAACTACTTGTCTGAAAGATCTGAGAACAAGAAGTTCCACTGAATAGCATTTCTGTGCTGTAAGGCTGGGAATAAAAAATGTATTCAGCCAAGATTAGACTAGTAGATCCAGTCATGTTATATTTACCAGAACAAGGTAAGGTTTTGAAACAGCTTTTACTGTGATTTTAGAGTTTAAAAGTTATAATTATGTCTCAAATAGCCCACAGATTTACAGTAATACTTAATATTAAACACTTCCCATTTCACCCAAATATAGTATGGTATTTTTGATTCTTTTGCCTGGTTAAAATCACTCACACTGCGATTCACATGCTATTAAAATGACAGAGGTGTTGTAATTGACAAAGGAGTTATAATGACTTGGCCCAGTGGCACCAAAGTAAACTAATTTTTATCAAAATAAGGATTATGTTAAATTAATATAGTTTTTGAGCATGTCAAAGTGCAGAACGATTGACGGCTTATGAGGAAATGCGCTTGAGATGATTCACATTCTCCTCACTTCAGGCTCATTTCTAAGATTGGTGCAGGTCACTGCTTTGTAATTACACCTCCTAATTACTCTCCACCGTACCCCTCCCAACAAGTCTTCTACTGCACGAACCAGGTGGAGTTTGGGTGCCTTGTATCTTACTAGACCCGTGAAAAGAATTATACAAAAGCTTTACTATTAATGCGCTCGGAGGATAATCCATTTTAACAAATGCTGTGTGGATTGTTAAAGCTCAGTCTTGGCTTTGTTAAGACTCTTGGGTGGTAGAAAGTTGGCTGTCACTCAACAGGACACAATACAGGAGGTCCTCGGGTTACGTCAGTCCCAAGTTACGATGTTTCGTGGTTACGACACATCTCCCATTTACTGTATAAAGTCTTGTTTCGACTTAAGTGGTTTTGCATCGTAAACGTCGTAACGCAAACTTTGTGTTTAGTGTGCGAGGCGGAAGAATACACGGTTACTCGGCTCGGGACCGAGGTGTCTTTTGATAATTACTGTGTTATCAAAGGTGTTAGGATAGGATAAGTGCTTACAGTATGTTATTTACGTACAGTATGTTATTTACGTGCAGTATGTACGTATGTTCCAACTTACACCGGAAATCGGTTTACGACGCGACGTAGGAACGGATCAACGTCGGAAGTCCAGGACCCCCTGTAGTGCTGCATGGCAAAAGTATTTGTATCAATGTTGTGGTATGAGTTTCCATGATAATCGCAGGTCTGTCAGGATAGAATGGATCAATTATCTCACACACACCAGAGTAATATAATTAAAATGGACGAATGTAACATTGAAAAGCCAAACAAATGCTTTTCGAAGAGAACATACCAGGCTGTATATATTTCCCTTTTTTGTGTGTTTTGTACAGTTGTCATTGTTGCTTTCAATTTTTAAACAGTATACAATCTGTGACTGCACACCCATCACACTATTTAACACACTCTGTCATTTTGATGTCCTACGGTTTTATTAAATATCAAATTGTTTGTCCATATTTGTGGCTTTGCTAGTCATGGAACAGGGCCACGCCGACATAATGACATACTGCAGTGGAGAGACTGCATCAGGATTGCCCATTCAGCCACCAATCAGGGCTCATCAAATAACAGTCACAGGTGGCACTGCCAAAGGATACACACACACATTTTGCACTGCTGCCTGAATTCACAGCTGACAGTTTGAAGAATTGTATATAGTAGAATATTTTTACCCACAGTGCACCATACAACCTGTAAACAACACATGTTCAGTAGGTCCTCAAACATTCCACAGTGCATAGCCTTCTCAAGTTTAAATCTCCAATTCAACAAATTATTTTGTACTGCTGCTTCAAATGAATCTCGTGTCTGATTAAACTGATTCAGTTTGACCACTTTCTTGCTCTCAGGGCTAAAATCTCCAACAAAAGAAGATTCACCTCTATAGCAAAGTTTATGACATGGAGTGTGAAAAGTAACAGTGTCAAAATGTTAATGTAATGTTCAAAAACATGTTTTTTTGTGAAATAAATAAGTCGCCTAATAGGATTTCACTGTATTTTTAATGATAATATTTAATGAGAATATGCTGTAGGCATGACAAGATGTTTGAAACATGAAAACTTCAATAAACTGGCTTATGTTTACTTGTAATTATATTATCGCTTTTGGATGTATATGGCACCATATCATTGTGCGGATGTTGTGGGTTCCATCCATCCATCCATTATCTGTAACCGCTTATCCAATTTAGGGTCGCGGGGGGTCCAGAGCCTACCTGGAATCATTGGGCGCAAGGCGGGAATACACCCTGGAGGGGACGCCAGTCCTTCACAGGGCAACACAGACACACACACATTCACTCACACACCTACGGACACTTTCGAGTCCACCTGCAACGTGTGTTTTTGGACTGTGGGAGGAAACCGGAGCACCCGGAGGAAACCCACGCGGACACGGGGAGAACACACCAACTCCTCACAGACAGTCACCCGGAGCGGGAATCGAACCCACAACCTCCAGGCCCCTGGAGCTGTGTGACTGCGACACTACCTGCTGCGCCACCGTGCCGCATGTTGTGGGTTGTTTATGCAAAAAAAAAGCGTACTTATAAATATTTCTGGTTCATGTGTCACTCATTGCTTTGTAAAAAAACGTTTATAAAGTGGAGAGTGAATGAGTAAACAAGTGAACCATTTCAATCACAGCTATGGACTTCAGTTAATTTTGTTAAGATATACGCTTGGTTTAATCATAGCTACTCCTGACCTAACTCTAATCCTGAATTTAAGTTCAACACGTCTTCATTTTGGGCGGCACGGTGGCACAGCAGGTAGTGTCGCAGTCACACAGCTCCAGAGGCCTGGAGGTTGTGGGTTCGATTCCCGCTCCAGGTGACTGTCTGTGAGGAGTTGGTGTGTTCTCCCTGTGTCTGCGTGGGTTTCCTCCGGGTGCTCTGGTTTCCTCCCACAGTCGAAAAACACACGTTGGTGACTCAAAAGTGTCCGTGAGTGTGTGTGTCTGTGTTGCCCTGTGGAGGACTGGCACCCCCTCCAGGGTGTATTCCTGCCTTGCCAGGTAGGCTCTGGACACACTGCGACCCTGAATTGGATAAGCGGTTACAGATAATGAATGAATGAACATCTTCATTTAAATATAGTGAGTTGTGGGAACCAACTTGTGGTCCTCACAAGGAAGAGAAGTTCCCACAATGTGAGTGTGTAATTACATTATGAATATCATGCTATATTCATGGCACACACACACACACACCCGCAAACAATCCAGACATGATGAGGACTTAAGTTATGACGAAGACACAAGCTGAGATATATGTAGTGGTGTTGTGTTAGGTGTCTGCAAGCCCAAATACTTTCACCCTTCAACAGTGTTTATTAGGGGTGCAGATACTTACTGATACTTACATTCATCTTTCATAAACACTCATACGCTCACTGTGGCCGGATGATTTAACAATAGAACCTAAGAGTGTGTGCGATATTGCAAATGGCCTCATGGCTGTAATTTGGTCACAGCCATGAGCCAAAGGGAAGTTTTGCAGGTTCTCAGCTGTAATAAATCATAGTGTAATATACAATTGGTTTTATTAAAAAAAAGAAAAGAAAACAAAGAAGCCCTAAACACTGAATCAAATGTGCTTTAATATTGCCAGTGCCTTCCACTAAACAGCCTGTGCTTTATGGATACAGTATATCAACAAAAATGTCACAATATCACATATAGTCCAGCTTTTCAATATTTGCCAGATTATCCTCAGATTTGTTTTGTTTGATGAATTGTGAAGATCCAGGGTCAGTGCTGTGGCCTGTGTTTGCAAAGTAATGCTGTGAGTAGCGAAACACAATGAAATTGTACAAATAACGGTTATTAACTGAAAATGAGAAAGTGAAATATAAAATAATTGTCTCCTTGTATTCACTAATGTACTTGAGTATAAGTAAAATTATTACATGAAAGTGCAACTGGGATGTACATATCCTTCAATGATTTAGTGGAGTACATGAAATAATGTACTAGTTACTACCCCACCCCCCCGAATGAATGAATGGCTAAACGTGTGCTGCTCAACCTCCAGCCTAGAGAAAGGCTCTTAGCTTTGACAGCCACTGTGTAACGATGCCAACATTTCAGCAGTTCTCATTTCCCTCAGTCAGAGTGTCAGGTCTCTCTGTATGTCACACTGCTTTTTTATGATGGGTAGAGCATTGTGTTACCTGAATTGAGACTAAAAAGTCGTGACATAGAGGACATCATTGCTCTTGAAACAGGATGTATTTGAATGTTTCCAAACTGATTTTTCCAAATATTTTTTAACTAATTCCCTCTCGGGTGCATACTTCTGTTCATTTAACTACCACAAACTATATTTTCCTTCAATGGACAAAAGCTCTAAAATTGTAGTTCTATACTCAAATACATATTTAAACAATAGTATAATTATTATAAATTAAGAACATTTGTTTGAGAGAGGACGCCTTCAATTTAATCACCATCCAACTAATGCACTGCAATGCATACAGTGAATGTGAAACAATACAATTTCTCAGGACATTCTCACACTCGTCATTCAGGTACCACACAAACATGCACTCGCTATATACACCTAAATGATTTAGGAATATAGAAAGGAAAATTAAAATAATTATATTGACTCTATTTCACACATTGGTAGGTGGATTGGTGACTGTGGACTGTCTGTGAGGAGTTGGTGTGTTCTCCCCGTGTCCGCGTGGGTTTCCTCCGGGTGCTCCGGTTTCCTCCCACAGTCCAAAAACACACGTTGCAGGTGGATTGGCGACTCGAAAGTGTCCGTAGGTGTGTGTGTGTGAGTGAATGTATGTGTGTCTGTGTTGCCCTGTGAAGGACTGGCGCCCCCTCCAGGGTGTATTTCCGCCTTGCGCCCAATTATTCTAGGTAGGCTCTGGACCCACCGCGACCCTGAACTGGATAAGGGTTACAGATAATGAATGAATGACTCTATTACACTATTAATTTGGTATGTAAAAATGTCCAGTGTGAGCCGTTAACAGTGCACAGTTAATTTACATTCATCTTATGCATAGCACATTGCAATTCCGTTGTTTTGTAATGTTAACTTATAGCAAAAGTTTCATATAAAATGTATTATTAATAAATTAAATGATTTGCTCCGAAAGACAGAAGACCATTTACTCTCTTAATAAATAAATGCCCAGCACAGGAATTCCTGGCTTCTGGATGAGTTTTAAATTTTGTTTAAGACACAACCACTTTTTTAGAATCCCATTGCAAAAATTTTATACATTTTTGACATTTTTCTTACAGTTATTTAGATTTTAGGAAGAGATATTGAAGCCTGGGCGGCACGGTGGCGCAGCAGGTAGGGTCGCAGTCACACAGCTCCATGGACCTGGAGGTTGTGGGTTTGAGTCCTGCTCCGGGTGACTGTCTGTGAGGAGTGTGGTGTGTTCTCCCTGTGTCTGTGTGGGTTTCCTCTGGGTGCACCAGTTTCCTCCCAGAGTCCAAGAAACACACGTTGGTAGGATTGGTAAAAAGTGTCTGAGTGTGTGAGTGAATGTGTGTGTGTGTGTGTCTGTGTTGCCCTGTGAAGGACTGGCGCCCCCTCCAGGGTGTATTCTTGCCTTGCGCCCAATGATTCCACGTAGGCTTTGGACCCACCGCTACCCTGAACTGGATAAGCGCTCAAAGATAATGAATGTATATTGAAGCCTAGGTGTCATTAATAGTGAAAAGCTTTGCCATGCTCTGTACATAGCTCTTGTCTAAACATGCTAAATGTCACTAAGCTGAGAAACAAAATGGCTGTTTATGGAAACTGATTATGGTAAAGTTTATGAAAGTTACTCGACACAGTTTAATACTTAACATATTTTAGAACCCACCCAAGTTGTATTCATGTACAATAAGGCCAAGTGCTTTCTACATCTGTTCTCTCTCCTTTGCTCACTTGCTCACTCTCTGTCTCACAAACACATTTAGTCTTCGTTCTACTCACTTCATAAATCCACATTAGACTTGCTGTTCATAATTTACCCTTAAAGAAGAGTGGGAATTTAATGAGGTTAATGGAAAGAACAAGATAAATATTGATACGTTGACACAAACTGAGCAAACCTTTCTGTCCCTGAGCTGAGAGTGAGATGGCATAGCTGGAACTCAGCATAGACATGGAGATGGTGGATAAATAATGAAATGTTTCGTAAATAATGTTCCTTCAGGACCTAAGCAAACACAGATTATCACTTGAAAAAGTGCATTTGAGAGTGTGCCACAAGCTAATGGAAGTTTCATAGAAATAGAATTCTTTGAACAATTAGTTTGACAATAGAACACGAGAGGTTGCGCGTTATCAAAAAATAATATCACAGCTGAATCACAGATGCAATAAAGCAATATCATTTAATGAGGAGCCCTGTAAAAAGTTGTATGACTGCAGTTACTGTATTTATGCAGTGTTGTATTTTGTGGTGGGTAGCGGTAAATCATGTAGTGTCACTCTCTTCCAAACCTCACTCCTGGGTATTGGTGTTGTGGCATCAGTCTGTGAGGAGTTTTCTCCCTGTTTCTGCCTGGGTTTCCTCCATGTGCTCCAGTTTCTTCCCACAGAACCCTGTGATGGACTGGCTCAGGGTGTGTTTCTGTGCAAAAACATACGGAGCATGTTCTGTGGTCACAGTGGACAAGTTCACAGAATGCTGAGAAAATGATAATCAGCCAATTGTCTCAGATACATGATCATGTTCAGACATTTCATTACGCTTGCATACTAATATCCAATACCTGTGTTTTGAGCCATGTTGTTCCCTGCAACCAAGTGTTCAGCTGAGTGAGCGACCACTGGGCTGTGTGGCAGAGTAAAGTGTTTAATGTGTTATAAACCACATTCCAAGAAGTACAAATTCCGAATGCTCAATGATTGACACAGAGAGAGAGAGAGAGAGAGAGAGACCTTCTAGTGTGGAAATAGAATATGGAAAGGATGAAGGAGGACATGAATGATGAGATAATTTTCATACAAAGGATGTTTTTACAAACATTTTAATTTAAGCTGTAAGATATGGAAAGGAAAATATCATTCATCCAGATTTATTTTAAATGCCCAAATGAATATAAAAAAGACAACATTACCTTTAATAGTTAAAGTGATTGTTAAATATAACAATTATTTTTATAACAAAATGCATTTAGGAAATGTACTCACTATCCAAAATAACTCATTAAAACAATATAACAATATAATAACGGGGCGGCGCGGTGGTGCAGCAGGTAGTGTCACATTCACACAGCTCCAGGGATCTGGAGGTTGTGGGTTCAAGCCCTGCTATGGGTGACTCTCTGTGAGGAGTTGGGTGTGTTCTCCCGGTGTCTGCGTGGACAGGTAGATTGGCGACTCAAATGTGTGTGTGTGTGTGTGTGTTTGTCGCACTGTGAAGGACTGGCGCCCCCTCCAAGGTGTGTTCTAACGTTGCGCCCAGTGATTCCGGGTTGGCTCCGGAAACACCGTGACCCTGAACTGAATAAGTGCTTACAGACAATGAATGAATAATAATAAGCGTTGAGGGTCAGTTTCCGAAGCTGATTGTTTTGAAATATCAGATAAATTATGAATAGATTTGACCTATTTTGCTGATTCAAGTGATTTTTTTCCATAGATATTTTAAAAGTGCAGGCTCAGGATGCTGAATCAAACAGTGAGGTCACCTCCATCACCCATTTATTAATTATATGCAACGAAGCAGGACAATACCAAACCACTGATTTAAGGTATGAAAATGTGCTAAAAGAAAGTTTAAAAGATGTATGGATTTACGCAAAGTGAGTACCTCTGTCATCCATAAGGATGCCAGAGGGGTTTTCAGCTCAATATCTTATTGATGTAATGGAGTGTTAAATGAATAAATTCATAAACCTCTGCCTTTTCATGTAATAGCTTTCCTTAAAGCATTTTTTGCAATCATTTTTTACCTCTCTCTCTCTCTCTCTCTCCCTCTCTCTCTTATTCATTTGAGAAGACATCTGTGATTGGCTGTGATGTGTGCTAATGTATATGGCAAAAAAAAAAGGCTCATCCCACAGTCTTTTGTGTTATCTGTATGTGTTTATATCAAAGCATTGATATGTGAACCTTCCCTTTTAGACTTACTAAGTGTTTTTTATTTTAGTTGCTATCACTTGATGCATATATATAGTCACTTTGCTTATGTATCATTAATTCATTTATTCATTCATTCATTCATTGTCTGTAACCCTTATCTAGTTCAGGGTCACGGTGGGTCCGGAGCCTACCAGGGATCATTGGTGCAAGGCAGGAACACACCCTGGAGGGGGCGCCAGTCCTTCACAGGGCGACACACTCACACAGTCACTCACACACTCACACCTACGGACACTTTTGAGACGCCAATCCACCTAACACGTGCTTTTGGACCATGGGAGGAAACTGGAGCACCCGGAGGAAACCCATGCAGGCACAGGGAGAACACACCAAACTCCTCACAGCTTCTGTATCTATGTCTTTAATTATTACTGTCCCAGAAAATCTACGTTACTTTATACAGTATATAATACTATATACTAGATATATACTGTATAGCATTTACAGTTTCAGTGGATGATGCACTGAGTGCTCTTTCATTTCCCTGTCTGTGCTCAGTTACTAGGGACTTGTGACTCACACAATGAATTCACATTACCTTCTTGGCATTGGTCCTGAGATGTCAGCTTCTAGTGCACGAGGCAGTATGAGACAGTCAGTGCTGAAACGAATCTCCTCCCTCACTTGTACTCATCTCCAGCTATATTTATACGTTGATGCTTTCTCTTCCGATGCTTTCTTCTCACAAACTAATGAAGAAGAAATGTGAAAACTCTGTCACATATGGACAAATGATATCAGCAGAGTTGTTATATTTCGGAGCAGCAGTTTTCCCAGACAGTGTCCCCCATGCGCAGAGAGGATTATTAACTAGGCAGTGTGGGTCGTATTATTCAGTCAGTCTCCAAGGCTTACCTTGATCCCTTGTGTCTTTGCTTCAATTTGAGCCTCAGAAACAAAGTACAAATGTGTCGTTATGAATGAGTTTAAGAAAGAACCTTTGACACTTGGCTAATGATGAGGAAACAACAACAACAGAAAAGTCTGCCCTTGAAGTTTACAAAGTCACCTATCGCCAGTTTGTGTGTCAGGAATTTAGCTTTTCATTCTGTTGGCTTGGAGCTGAAATTAATGACCCAATGACTCAGCAGCCTTTCTTTAAAAAACACACCCACCCCAGTTCCCACTCTGCCTAGCATGATGGAAGCGGATTAACAGACCAGTTATGGCAAAAAAGGTCAGTTTATATCCCAATACCAAGGAAAGATGACAAGAAATAGCTATTGTACAATGCCCATTATACAGAACAGCGGTAGAGTTGAACACAACAAGCTTTACTTCTCACTTGATTCACAAATCCAAGCTCTGGTATTTTGGACATATTACAGGAAGAGTCAAATTCATTGGCAAAGACCATTACTGTTGGCACAGTTCAAGGAAAACATGGAAGAGAAGTGCCAGCACTAAGATGGATGGATACAATCAAAGCAATTATGAACAAGTTGTCAGGAAGTCTGAAAACCAAAGTAGCAGGCAAGACATTCTGAAGAATTCATCACTTTTCAGAGTTTGCGAAGAAGTTGTTCTGCACAGGGGTTCAGAAGTGTGAACATCTGGACTGAGCCTGATTTGATTGATGTTTCACTGATTTATTTGATTTTATTTGATTAATTGAGATATTATTTTCCAGCAATACAAGCTTCTTAAATAAAGTGAATTTATTTATTTTTTGTTTTTTGGGCTGTTCTTGCATCGAGAGAGAACAGGTGAATGATTACAACAGGAATGAAAATGCGGCTGCCATGATTTGAGCCAAAATGGCACTAGCATTTATCTATCAGTGTACATAGATTGGTTTAATGGCAGTGTGCCATAGTTTAATAACTGAAAGTGCCTCTCCTGACTGATTTATGTAGCTGTCTGAATTATGTAACTCACCTTGACAGGCGGTTCTTTATGTATTACAGTGTTGATAACGTGAGGCCCTACTGGCGAGTTGACTGGACAGTAAAATCACTCAGATGTTTGTCCACTGTTGCAGAACTGGAGCGTTCTCTCTGTTGTTTTGAACTGTTTCACTCACATATAGATCACATTACACTGGATGACTTCCTCCTGGCTTCCAGTTAAAAGACAAACATCAATTACTATGTATTTGCTGAACTTAACATACTGAAAAAAATATGTCATTTGTTCTCTATAGATTTTGGTAGCGTATTTTAACTTTATTACAAAGACAAAAATTACAAAGAGCATGATTTATGTTTATCCAGATTTAGTGCAGTGCAGTAGGTTAAATCTCATTTTTATTATGTGTTTGATGACTGGTTTTAAATGTGGTGAGATATGTATATTGTGAAAATGTAAGCTATTGTGATATGATAAATATTATGTGCTATATTTCCTGCTCTTATGATCAGAGACTCTTAAGGTAGTCTGTAAGGTAGTGTCTGCCCTGTCTTGGCCATTATCCCATGCACAATTATAGACTCAGTATTGGTTAGCTAGGGACTCTCAAGGGCGGCACGGTGGCGCAGCAGGTGGTGTCGCAGTCACACAGCTCCAGGGACCTGGATTCCCGCTCCGGGTGACTGTCTGTGAGGAGTTGGTGTGTTCTCCCCAGTTCCGCATGGGTTTCCTCCGGGTGCTCCGGTTTCCTCCCACAGTCCAAAAACACACGTTGGTAGGGGAATTGGCGACTCAAAATTGTCTGTAGGTGTAAGTGTGTGTGAATGTGTGTGTGTGTGTGTGTGTTGCCCTGTGAAGGACAGGTGCCCCCTCCAGGGTGTATTCCTGCCTTGCGCCCAATGATTCCCGTTAGGCTCTGGACCCACCGCGACCCTGAACTGGATAAGGGTTACAGATAATGGATGGATGGATAGGGACTCTCATCCTTCGATCAAACCTTGTAACTCTAATGAACAAAACTTGCAAAACTGACCACTGTGTACAGCAGACTTCCCTATCTAGTGAAAACACACTGAAATTCATTATGGCTTGTTGGTTATATTTTGCGTTTCTGACTCACAATGATTCATCTCAACATTGTTGTGATTTTGAATTTGACTCCTTTGTGTATATACCACTGAAGCTAAAAAAAACCCAACAAAAACAGTGGTTCTTTCTCCTCATAGACAGGAATGCATCAGCATTTTAAGAATCTTTGTTGAAACTCTTGGCTCTTCTCTGGGGGGAGTAGCTAGACTGCTGTTAATGTTTTCTCACAAGTAAAAGAGCTGCGTGGCTGAGACAGTGGGAGCAGCTGATGAGCGTATGTTTCTGAAAAGAACTGAAAGACAAAACTACTACTTTTATTTTTTAATTCGGTTTTTATTTCTTTAATTCAGTTTAGATTAGGTTCACGACTAGGTATAAAATTATTATTATTTTTTTTTTTATCTGATGCTTCCTCTTGTGTGATGGAGTGCATCTGGCTCCAGGCCTCCAGCCAAGTGCAGTGTGGTGTTGTGTTTTCTGTGGTTTAATGTGCCTGATTCATCCCATCATTTAGCCAATTATCAAGCTCTTAATGAGCAGGGAAAACACTGTGGAGAGGTAGGCGGTGGTGAGGAAAAGGACTTATTCACTCTGTGCTTATTTGTACAGAAACACTACACTATGAACCTTTTGCTTTGCGAGGGCAACTACAGTTTAAACGTAAATCAAAATAAATTCATATTAAACCTTTTTTGTTAACAGAACTATTGATGGTAGGAGGTTTACTATGATGAGTTTATTTTTCCGTGTCCAGTTGATTCTTATCATTCCTTAGACAATTTGCAGGTGTATGAATGGATTAGGCTAGTGGTTTGTGGTATGTGGGGTTCCCACTCTAGTGGATTGCGCAGAGCTAGGGGGCTGGGTACAGCAAAGCAAATGAATGAGATGCATAATAAATGTCATTTTTATTGGTTCCACTGTAATTGTGATATAGTGGGGGTAGTGGGGGTGTGGGGTATAGGAACTACTGGACAAGACCATCACACGGTTTGAACCCCGCAAACATAATTCAAGGTAAATATTTTGCTTGTTATAAAGTGTACAATTTGAAATGGACACGACTGAATAGACCTATGCTGATGCCTTCAAAGGGTCCTTCTGATCCATGTAGCATCCGCCAGCTCTGTACAGAGAATGAAGCCATTTTGCAGTGAGTGAGAAGAAAGGGCAGAGTCTAAGACAGGGTGGTGGTACTGAGTCCGATCAGGGCGGTTGGCCTGCGGCAGCAAACTCCAAGTCATTTTCCATAGTGTTCTGAACTGCCGAGCCGTTTGGACAACGTGCTGGAACAATAGACTCAGCATCCGTGAACTTTATTTCACCTCCTTATCAGATCACAGACCTCTCCACCAGTGAGGACAGCCTTCCGGTCACATCACAAGCCTCAGGGAAAGAATCACTCTGTTTTCCTTTTGTATTCTTTTGGGACAAAGTTGTCTTCACTATAGATATTTATTCAATTGATTATGTGAAGGATTTGATGCAGCTTTTTCTTGTGTCTTTTTACACTAGCATTTACCCAGTCTTTATTTTCTAAGGAGAAATGCAATTAAAGATAAAAAAGGACACTCTCTGGCAAACCTGAGCTCTGTATGGAAGCTTAACAGGAGTTAGAGCTGGTGTTAGTGGAAGTGTGCTACTCTGGGTGTATGGGTCATGCTAAGTACACTTTCTGGCATTGGTTTATCAGTACTATCAGAAAGAGTCCAGTGGTCTTAGATAAGCCTTCACTCTTAATGTGTGGTAGTAAACTATAAAAGAGTGTATATGTTTCACAGTACTTATTGGTCCAGTCTCTTTTTTTGAAGATGTTCCTAAATGTTAATGAAGTGCTAATGGCTATATTAAGATAACCTGATAACCTCAGTCCTTTTTATTGTGTATTTTACCCTGTCATTTTAATGTTTTACTGCCATTGCACAACATACCTCAACATTTTTTCTCCGCATTTAATCTATCAGTGAACAAATACACATATTTACACACACACACACACACTGCACCAGGGGTAATGAGTGCATTGGGCAGTGTGCCATTACATACAATTTAGTATTGTGCCATTACATACAATGATACTAAGAGTTTTATTTCATTATTATAATTCATGTAGAGCCCGTGATTAAGCCTGTTCAACACAGCCCCACATACTCCATGTCTCATTCAGTACATTCTTTAAAGAAATGCCTGATTAGGTTAGTACTGTGCCCTCAGCATATGAATGTAACTCCAGCACACATCACTCAAGGCACTATAAAAACAGGACTATAATTACGCCTGACCCAGCTGTATGTGCTGGGGTCTTCCATAGTGCAAGACTGTAAGGGTAATGATGAATAGACCCTCCACAGCAGATGCACATTGTGTGGTTGGATGCAGAGAGCTTTGTTTTCTCTCAGATCTCACTTATCCTCCTTTTTTATGAGCAGCCGCTAAAGAAAGGAGAGCCCTTGAGCAAACGTAGTCAGTGGCTGTCATAGCGCACTCGTGGGTTAGTTAAAGCACTCCACGCTTGTCACTGCTTTGTTCTGCTGAGGGACATTGGCATTATCTTCAGTAATTACACTCTGGGCCGGATTTAGCGTATGCGTTGGCAAGTCAAACTAGTGTTCGTTTTTTCAGAGTGGCATCAAAACAGTAAAATGGAGATGTTTTGAGAAGAGGTTTGACCATACTAAGGTTTGTTAGTTGACCGTGTTTCAGGTTCTGCTCCCAATAATTTTTATTCTTATTAAAGAAAAAGTTTAAAAATAGATATTATATATATGCATTTTATTAATTAAATGAAATGTTACTGTATAATGGTTTTAAAGATTGAACAGTTTTGTTAGAAAAAACCTGCATATCTTGGTGAAATAATTTATTCATTCATAATCTGTAAGCACTTATCTAGTTCAGGGTCGCGGTGGGTCCAGAGCCTACCTGGAATTATTGGGCGCAAGGCGGGAATACACCGTGGAGGGGGCGTCAATCCTTCACAGGGCAACACACACATTCACTCACTCACACCTACAGACACTTTTGAGTTTCCAATCACCTACCAACGTGTGTTTTTAGACTGTGGGAGGAAACCGGAGCACCCGGAGGAAACCCACGCGGACACAGAGAGAACACACCAAACTCCTCACAGTCACCCGGAGGAAACCCACGCAAACATGGGGAGAACACACCACACTCCTCACAGACATTCACCCGGAGGAAACTCATGCGGACACAGAGAGAACACTTCACACTCCTCACAGACAGTCACCCGGAGGAAACCCACGCGGACACAGGGAGAACACACCACACTCCTCACAGACAGTCACCCGGAGGAAACCCATGCAGACACCGTGCCGCCTGGTGAAATAATTGTTTATTATTATTATTATTATTATTATTATTAGTCAGGTTTTACAGTGTATTTGTCATGTAGCACTTTGCCACTGTTATTTAAAGTTACTTTAAGCCAAACAGCACCCTTTCTCCCTTTGGCTTTCATTTAATTTCACACAACAAGATGTCAGCGTGTTTTGAAGAGGGATCTAGTCAGAAGTGCACTTGTCAAATCACAGTCAGAGCAGCAGGCAGGAACAGACAGCAGTGTTAACACACAGATCGCCTTTCCCTTGTCTTGCATTTCACAGTGAGGAGCTTGTTGATGACAGAAGTCAAGGGGATGCCCTGCTAGGTGTGAATCTCATACGTAGTTCTAATTGTGCTGTTTGTAATTAAGGTTACCTTGAGCCTTGTGAACCAGCAATAACCTGAATGTGAACACTTTTACAAAAGGAGCTCATGAAGCGCTCACTCTCTCCAGCTCTTCCTGCCCCGCTGTTATGCAGATTAGATTAAAGAGATGGTGTATTAACAGGGTTCTACATGGGAAGACAGCTAGAAATCTCTCTCTCTCTCTCTCTCTCTCTCTCTCTCTCTCTCTCTCTCTCTCTCTCTCTCTCTCTCTGTGTGTGTGATTAGGCTGGAGGTGGTTTACTCCCACTTCATGTGTTTCTGATGAGCAGATTAAACTAATTGGGTTCAGTGACTTATGTGATGGTGCAAATTGTGGCCTGCAGACAGTCGTAGATACGATGAATACATATTTCTTTATTTGGGACAAATCGCTCTTCAGGCACACACCTCAGCAACAGGCCGATCTCTGAGACTGTTCAATGTTGGAATGCAGTGTTGAGGCAAGGCCACATAATGTCATAGTGTCATAGTCATAGTGTCACAGACTAGGAGGTTTTCTGAACAATTGGTGTGGCTGTTTTAGAACAGAAAAATGATAGTAATAATGTCAAGAGCACCAGAGATATTACAACCATTTACTATCCATGGCTCAGCCACTGATCTGTTCAAATTTGAGGTAATCATTGTGGGTAGCACATGATGGTGCTAATGAAGATAATGGTGAAATGTTTCTCTGTGAAGAGAATTCATATTTAGATTTTGAGTCTTCAGCTCAGTGAATCAGGGCCTGTGTTTGGCTGGTACTATAAACTCTGATGGGGTTTTGACAAGTTATTTATTACTATTTGTGTTATCAGCTGTAAGTATCATAGGGCTGTCTGACTATGGCAAAAATGACCATCATCAAAATCCATTTGGATCTGTGTTGATAGCAATTGCAAAAACTAAAATAAGGTAGCAGTGGAAAAAAAAAACACTTTTTTTTTAAAACGTACTTTTTTTTACTTTATTCTACATTTGTTACTTCATAAATGAATAAAAACAAATAAAATTCATTCATAATCTGTAAGCGCTTATCCAGTTCAGGGTCGCGGTGGGTCCAGAGCCTTCCTGGAATCATTGGGCGCAAGGAAGGAATACACCCTGGAGGGGGCGCCAGTCCTTCACAGGGCAACACACACACACACATTCACTCACACACTCACACCTGCGGACACTTTTTGAGTCGCCAATCCACCTACCAACGTGTGTTTTAGGACTGTGGGAGGAGACCGGAGCACCCAGAGGAAACCCACGCGGACACAGGGAGAACACACCAACTCTGTGTGACTGTGACACTACCTAAAAACAAATAAAATCCTTGTTCTAAATCTAGAGCAATACATCAGCCCTGTCTGTTAGCTATATCATACAAATACCCTTCTCTCCTTGACCTGCATTTGTTAAGCTGGCTATGAAAGAAAAGCCATGCTCATTGATGGACAAGCCACTGCTCACAGTTTAGGAATACAGATTCACTTTTGCTTGCTCTGTTTAAGGAATCTGTGCTTCACACAAAGTGATAAATCGTCTTAATCATCAGCCAGGTGTGCCTCTCTAAAAGTGCATTGTGTGGCTCATAAGAAGCAGATCCTAATATGAATTTTGTGCCATGGTTTGTTATTGTTTAGAGTCCATTCAGATCCAGAAGGCCATTTCTATGTTTTTGGCCGTAATATGAAACACTGATTACATAATTAGTCATCAGAATAGTTGGTAGGCTCATCGCATCACTGAGGACGTCCTTAAGTGGTATGTAAGACATGTATAATCATTGTAAACATATATGTGCTCTGACTGATGACTGACCAGCCTAAATAGAACTGAACTTTCAGAACTAAATGCTTAAAATGTGGTGAGTGAATCCTGGCACAGTCAGCCTTTTCCTTTCCCCTGCGGAACAAAGCACTCAGTATATTGTATAAAGCTTGTTTGTTTTACAAAAACGTAGGCGTGGCCTTTCGACACGCGCTGTTGGTATTTTCTTCTGTTTGCTGAGAGAATACTGATATAGCAATTAATCTCTTTGGCACACGTACTTGGCTGAGGTGAGGCCTTGGCCAGGTGGACTGCTGAACTTACTTTTTTAGTCATAGATATTAATAGTAAATGTTGAATTATGATAAGGTGCATAGTGTGCTCTGCTGAGAACCAGGTGAAGGAACTTAGCTGTTTCTAGGTAATTGATCTTTTGTGAATTTACAGGAGCACTTCCTGCCCTAACCCTTAGAAGCTGCCAAACATGCCAAGAGTCAGGTGTGAGAGCAATGTATCCACCTAAATTTGGGTATTTTTTCATCAGAGTTTTCATTCATTCATTCATTATCTGTAACCGGTTATCCGGTTCAGGGTCACGGTGGGTCCAGAGCCTACCTGGAAGCATTGGGCGCAAGGTGGGAATACACCCTGGAGGGGGCGCCAGTCCTTCACAGGGCAACACACACACAGGCACTTTTAAGTCGCCAATCCACCTACCAACGTGTGTTTTTGGGCTGTGGAAGGAAACCGGAGCACCCGGAGGAATCCCACGCACACACAGGGAGAACACACCACACTCCTCACAGACAGTCACCCAGAGGAAATCCACGCAGACACAGGGAGAACACACCACACTCCTCACAGACAGTCACCCGGAGAAAACCCACACAGACACAGGAAGAACACACCACACTCCTCACAGACAGTCACCCGGAGGAAACCCACGCAGACACAGGGAGAACACACCACACTCCTCACAGACAGTCACCCGGAGAAAACCCACACAGACACAGGGAGAACACACCACACTCCTCACAGACAGTCACCCGGAGAAAACCCACACAGACACAGGGAGAACACACCACACTCCTCACAGACAGTCACCTGGAGGAAACCCACACAGACACAGGGAGAACACACCACACTCCTCACAGACAGTCACCCGGAGGAAACCCACGCAGACACAGGGAGAACACACCACACTCCTCACAGACAGTCACCCGGAACGGGAATCCAACCCACAACCTCCAGGCCCTGCTGCGCCACTGTGCCGCCCCTCATCAGAGTTTAACATTTAAAAAAGGTAAATAATACTAAACAAAAAGGTTTTAAAAAATCATAGAATAAAGAATTTGCTCAATTTTTCTATATATCATTTAAATTGTCTTTTTTTTAAAGCAGTAGGTGTATTGGCCTAATGTAAACTTTGTAATTAAACAATGAAAATATTACAGAAATATATTCTTATGAAGCTCTTTTTGTAATTTCGATGAAGCTCATTTACATTATTTTTCTCAGTTACTTTAACATGCCCTCATGGTGGACTAGGATGTTTACTGAGGGCACACATTTTGTATAATCTGCACAGAAAAGAAAAGATACCTTCAAGAATGGGAAGTGCCTAATGCCAGTCGTGGGCTAGAGGTATATAAAAGCTGAGGAGCAGTGGAACTACATTCTCTGGAGTGATTCTTGGGGATGGAGATTTCATGACATAAGAGTTTGTAGGTCATAAAACCAAAAGGCTCTCCAACAGGAGCAGTGTTGAAGGACATGAGATAGGCTCCTCATAGCCCCTCTAACTCCCTATGGGAACTGAAACAGATACGTTAGAGGAAAACACTGTGCAGGACTTTTTCAGAAACCTGGTTCCACAGAACAAGAAGACGCATGTGGTAGCATTCTGTGGTTGTAAATGAAAGAGAAGTTTTGTTCTAGACATATGGTTTTAAATCCTGATTAAGATCTAGACTTGCATAGAGCAAGGCGGTTAACGCAAGTGGACACCACAAAACTTTACTGAGTGTGACCACCACACATACCACAGATAAGCCCTCAAGATTAGCTTCATTTACGACTTCCTTAACAACTTGTGGACTTGTTTTATGTGTCTTTCATCACTTCAGAACACAAAAAATGTAAATAGGGTTATGCAGCTGCCCTGTCCTGCCCAGAGACTGGAACAGAATGGAATTTGAAACGTTTTAGCCAAAAATGTTTCCATGGTAAAGGTGTTTTTTGCAGAAACGTTTCAGATTTCGTTCCGTTCTCCAACTTCAGAGTGAAGCAGGAGACAGGGGTTGTGGATCAGTCTGCAGGTAAGTGACCATCAAGTCACAGGGCAACAGGAAACAACACAGACTACCTGAGTATAAAAATAATATGCTTATGTATTTATATAGGCAACAAAAGTACATTATTGTAAACATTTTATTATCATTAATTATCTTTAAAGATGGCTGTCAGGGCAATGCAAGGCAAGTTTATATATAGAGCACCTTTCATACGCAACAGCAATTACAGAACAGTACAGAAAATATACAGTAAAAGAGTTCAAATTTTAAAACATAAATTCAAAACATTAAAACAGTTTAAAAGCAATTTACTTATTTCAGGAAGCAGTCATAGGACTTTTGATACTATGTTTTTTATATAATAAATGCCCTGACAATATATAAAAACACACATGTGCAACTTTGTTTAGGATTTTAGAACTGATTAAGTTATATCAATTGTTTTTGTGAATATACAGTTACTCTGTGGTGGTGTAAACAGGATTTTCTTACTGGTATCATAGTGTCATGTCTCTTTCTCCTCCACTAATTGGCCTGGGGTCAGTGTACTCAGGGACAAAGTGTGTCCTCTCCTTTCCACTGCCTCCAGCATAATAACTAGACTCTGATAAACAGACAGGCACCGTCAGCAAACTGTGACCTGGAAGGCCTTCCTTTAGGCTCAAGAGCTGCCACTGCTGGACATTTGAGCATGCAGTAATGAACAGTTTGTCAAGTGTAGATCTTATTCAAGCAAGAAAATAACACCAGAGAGCCATCGGGTACATGGTGTATCCTGAAAATTACATTCTAATTTAATACACGATTAGCATAATACAGTTTGTTGGGCGGAAGACTGTTGGCCTCGGTGGTTGCTCTATTTCCAGTTCGTTCAAAATGTATATCCATCATTTTGAATGTTCTGAATTTTTCTGGTCATTTAGCGCATAAATAAATATAAATGAATATCAAAGTAATGCTAATTTCTACTGCTAATATTGAAAGCACATTACTTGGAATCATTTAACAGCAGTAATATCCTGCAGTGTACCACGGCTTTGTGACTTAGACCCTAATTTCAGACTGTTAATGACGCATTCGTTTAAAGAAATGAAAGAAATAAAGTTTTCTTTTGGAGACATCATGGCAGTGCTAGGGTTCTTTTGGCAGCATATTTTGCATATGTTGGTTTTCAGAATAAGTTACATATCTAGAACATCCAGAAAGCGTACATTATTACATTTCTCCCACACATTGATGGGCAATATGACATGATTTCTGCTTTTTGCTTTCTGTCCAGTACCTGAGATCCTAGAAAACTTTGAAATAGATTAAACAGATTTAAAATAAACATTTGTTTGACTCTAATTTTGTATATATGAACCAGTTAAAATGTGTGTCATGGCTCAAACATGTATTTTTAGACAAAGCCTTTGTGACAGTGTGTGTGTGTGTGTGTGTGTGTGTGTGTGTGTGTGTGTGTGTGTGTGTGTGTGTGTCCAGTGTAGGCAGCGTGGTTGCCCCAGGTAAAGTTGTCCTATGAGGTGAGCTCCACCTCACCCTCCTAAGCCCCTGTCCGAGTGCCAGCAGCAGCTGCTCGACTGAGGGATGTCCCAGCTGTTCATCCTACTCAGCCTACTCATATTCACCTCCTGCATCCAGGTCAGTCTCAGTCTCTCTCTCTCTCTCTCTCTCTCTCTCTCTCTCTCTCTCTCTCTTTATATATATATTCGTGTGAGCCTTGCAGAAGCACACTAGCAGTAGCTTTTTGTTTAGAGGGAGCATAATCATTGAGGCCCCTGCAGAGTGACTGAAGCAGAGACAAAGTCCAAACAAAACCCATTCTACAAGATTAGGTAACATGACGAAAAGTAAAGGAGCTGTGGATTGTTAGGGAAACACTAGTGAGAACCAAAACATCACATTTGTTCAAACTCACAGACTATTTCTGAGAATGTCAAGCTGGTGTTTAGTTAAAGTAAAGGTGATGTAACAGAAAGCACACTGTTGCAGGCGACAGGTTACAGGGCTAAAGCAATGCACTTGATACTTTGCATTGAACCACATTCACATTAACACAATAGGAATTGATCAATAACGGTAAACAATACATCTTTACATTCATCTAACATGCAGTATTGCAGAGGTGTTGGTAAACAATGAGAAGACCCAAGTTCATGTGTAAAAACAATACTGTGTTCATTATTTGTCATTGCTGTTTCACTTGAAGGCATCCTCTGCTTTGTCCATGAAAATTGTAATGGCAAAATGGATGATGTACAGAGATGACTGCTTCCAGAACAACAGCAGAGAACCATCGGTCACAGGTGAGCACTTCTGCAGTTGGTGTGTTTACAGAGCTCTGCATAGCTGCTCTGTGAGTGCTGATCAAATCTCATTGCTCATGTAAAGGACTGGTCCAAAACTACATGCTGGTTTTATGATGCTGGCCGTGATGAAAGCTTCTGCTGATTAGAGCCAAAAAAAACAAAAAAAAAACAAAAGAGACCTGAATCCTTCAAGTCCCTTCCTTAAACTTACAAGGGAAATATATTGTTATTGCAAAATAAAGCGGGGTCTAAATCAATTATTTATTACTTACACCTCAATATAAAAGTAGTTAAAATGCAGTTTCAATGGCATAGGTGTAAATCCATAGCAAATATGTAAATATATTATAAAATTTGAATCATACCCAACCAAATTATCTGGATTATGTTCTTAAATGTTATAAATGTTCAGTAGGGTGTAAAAAACAGGATGATCTCCTGTGTTTTTCTGAGGGGTTTGAGACATCAAAAGATGTCACACTGCTTCACCCAGGTTTAATGGAGCACTAATAGAGGAGGGATGATTATTTTATTCTATTTTTTTATGGATTTTGAGACATTTCCGGTGTCTCTTCTAATATGTTGATGACTCTGTTGTCCAGGTCTTGTGTGTAATAGGACATTTGATAAGTACACTTGCTGGCCAGATGGAATGCCCAACACCACTGTGAGTGTACCCTGCCCCTGGTACCTGCCCTGGCATGGAAAAGGTGAGAGTCCACATCTATCAGGGAGGCAAGGAAGAGTTTTGTGTGTGTTTACTGGTTCACTGCCTGTCAGATCTTAACCCAGCCTTAACCAGTCAAATTGGCTACAAGTTATTCAAGTGTCAGCTATAAAATTATTATGTGCTGAACCTTTTTAATCAACAAGGAGGGATGTGTGGCATGAAAACCAATGCAAAGTAGAGTGTGTCCATAACAGAACATGTGTGTGTCTTTGTGTATCTGCTACAGTTCAGCATGGCATGGTGTATCTGGAGTGTGATGCAGATGGCCAGTGGGCCAAGAAGAAGAACACTAGTGAGTGTGAGCCAAACGATCCAGACCAGAAGGACAAGGTATGTCTGAAAAACATTTAATTGGTTTATTTGGAGACTGTAGTAAAACAATGAAAGATATTAAGTGTGGATCTGAGCTCTTTATTAAACATTATCATGTTTGTATGCCTACAGCAATACTATGGGAGTATCCTTAGTAATTTCAGGACTATATACACTGTGGGTTACTCTCTCTCCCTTGGAGCACTGGTATTGGCACTAGGCATCCTGGTGGCCTTCAGGTAACAGTTGCCTTCTGACACTCAAACTGACCAGTGGTGGTGGATTAAACATATTTTGTGCACATTAAATATCTGTTACAATCTCATTAATAATTAAACGATAATTCATTTCAGTAAACGATGCTAAATTATGTACAAAGTTATTTTGCGTGAGGTCTCTTTTGATGGATCTATATCAAATATTGCAAACTGCCTGTCACAATCTGGAATATTTTCAAATGGCATTTAAAATACTGTAGTCTGACCACTACTCAGGAATCAGTATCATGAGGCTTAGTGGTGATGGATGCTGCTTTTGAACATATTTACTAAGATAGTCATAACTAGACTTTTTTGTGGCTTTTTCGTCATAAATTTATCTTCAATGTATGCCTTCTCACACTATTCTTGGTTCCTTTTATTTCTCAGCCACTAGGGTATGTAATTAGTAAATATTGTGAGAGCTTCTTTAGTTATGCAGTCGAAACTCAATCTTATAAGTTTGGGTATTGATTCATATCACTTTTCTTTATTACCTAGAAACTACATATCAAGTGCTATTGGATTAGTTATATGAAATAATATGAAATTATATAAAGAAACTAATGTGAAAGCACAGTGGATTTAAGTGCAGACAAAGAGAAGCGTTTTGCCTGATGCCTTAAGTCTCATTCGTAATATTAATAAAGTAACGTAAAGTAATATAACAATTCACATTCCAAATGTTGACAAAATTAGATCATACCCTGCAGTGCAGAATATTAGGAAGCTGATTCAGCCTCCTCTTTTTTCCTGAACTGACTATTGTTACACACTATTAACTGGGAACTTAAAATAACATTGAAAAAAAAAAAATGCCTCAACAGAATGTGACTTATAGAGTGCTTGCAAAACAAAAAGATGAACAGATTACATCTGTTCTAACAGCTGTTCAATGGCGATCCACTTAAGTTTTTTCTTAAAACATTCACTTGTTTTAAGACAAGTAATGGCAAACAGTTTTGTACATCTCAGACACATGCTGACTCTGTCTGGACTAAATACATCACAGTACATAAAAAACAAACTCTTTTTTAGTTTAGCATTTTAATTATTTTTATTATAATAATACATATACATTATAATTATTATTATTAACAATTTGATTCACCCTTCCATTTTTAAAAATATTTTATGTTGATTATACATTTAATTATTCTGTATTATTTTCATTGTAGAACAGGGAGACTTAGATGTTCATGAGATTGCGGAACCTTTTTTGAACCTGACGAATGTCTCCCATTCAGCAGCACTTTATTTGTGGCTGTTATTCTTCTAGGAAGCTCCACTGCACAAGGAACAACATTCACATGAACCTGTTTGCGTCTTTCATCTTGCGAGCAGCATCCATTCTCATTAAAGACGCCTTGACAGTCAGGTCAAGCTTTAACATCGACCCGGGCATCACCACAGACCTGGAGATGGAGTGGCTAGTCAAGAATGAAGTGAGAACCCAGATCTTTCTTTATTTACTTTCTTTCTTCCTTGCTTTCAAATGTGCATTGTGTTTACCATCACCAGTATAAAAGTGTCCTGCAGAATTAAAAGTTTTACCTGGAAAAATTGTAAAAGCCTTGGTAGGGGACAAATTCAACACTCGGGCTTTGCAGAACAGGAATACCTCTGCAATCTGTATCAATTTTTTTTTGTCTAAAGCAGCATGATATCCCTTAACATGTCAGATTTTGCAGACTGCCGTTGGCTGCAGGATTGCCATGGTGATGATGCAGTACAGTATCATAGCAAACAGCTACTGGTTGCTGGTGGAAGGCATCTACTTGCATAACCTGCTGGCAGTGACTGTTCTGACTGAAGGGAATTACTTCAGCATCTACCTGTGCATCGGTTGGGGTGAGGACTTGTGTATATTCTCATGCATTTTCGTCAGTGGACAGTGACTATGTTTAGATGTACATAACTACGGAGTAACATCTCTTTAAGAGAGCTGTACTTTAGCTTAGTAATCTGTGCATGCATGTTTATTTACCTCTTGAAATCTTTTGGATTTCTCTGTTTACGCATGCACCCAACGTTAACAGACAGAGTGTAGAGCCGCCTCCAACACATCTTGAAGTTCTCTTAACATTCTGTGTCTGAAAATTAGATTATGCACAAAATCTGCTTCCATTAAGTGCCTGTAAACGCACTCATTGATTAAACATAGTCATACATTCTGTATTAAAGTGTACAGAACAGAGACAATACTGTCATTTATTTAGTTTCCACTCAAAACACTTATACGTTTTATGAGTTTGATATTGTCTTGACTTTCTATTTCTTGGATTAAATTACCATTTCACTGAAAAATGTAAGGGTGGTCCCTGGCATTTAAAATTGTTCCCAATGTACAGTATACAGTAAAATATTATGTGAAAATATTTTTACCTAATAGAAAAAAAATTTACTTGCATTTTTATGTATGTATGAATGTAGTATGAAGTTTTTAGATTTGTTAGTGTGACGTGAAAGTGATTTGTGCTGTCTCACGTATTTCTCTTTACAACAGGTGCGCCACTGATCTTTGTGTTGCCCTGGATCATTGTGAAATACCTCTATGAGAATGAGGAGTAAGTAACTCAGTTTATAGCAAACTTTCCAAAACAGTTGTGGCATGGTGTGAGTGTCACGAGACCAATCACTTTATTAATTAGTATGATGACTGGATTGCTCTTAGTGTCCCTGTGGGGTTTTGTTACAAATCATGTTTCTGAAACATCTAGGCAGAGTTGTTGAGAGAGAGACAGCGAACATGTTTAAAACTATATCCGGCATTTTAGTTCCTGGTAGCAGACGAAAGGCAGAGGTGATCTCTCTCTCTCTCTCTCTCTCTCTCTCTCTCTCTCTATGTCTCCAACAGCTGTTGTATAACAAATCAAGTACATAAGAGACGAATATGGAATGAGAACAAAAACTCTTATGTAGCACAACCATGCTGTCAAAAACATTGAAACTACACAGATGATAGGCTTTTCTTTGAAGTGCTAGCTGGGAAAAATGCATCTTGTCTTCACATCTCACAGTAGCATCTCAAACACGCCATTATGCTTTCCTACATTCGTGCTGAAGCCCAGGCCTCACAATGTCTGGACACTGCTCTTTCTCACAATGTATACATCACATGATCTCTTGTAGTTGTTGGACCATTTTCAAGAAATAAATTACATAGCCCCATATTTGCCTGCTTGATAGTATTATAAATAAGGATATGTTTCAGATATTTTATGACATGCCTGAGGTGCACAGCTCTGATTAATGACTCTGTTGAATGGTGGCATTCTTCATTCGTACGCAATTTCCTTTAAGCGCATTCTGTGCTTTACAGCAGACCTCCCTAAAAGATCGTAATTCATTCCAAAAAAGGACAGAGGTTACTTGAATCTGAGACATATGTGCATCATAGGTAAGCACTGCAGCAGATCCAGTAGATGGGCTTTAAGATGGTGAGAAATTAGTGAAAATCAAATTGGAAAATTAGCAAGTAGGAAATTACCAAAAAAAAACAACAAAAAAAAAGAAAGAAGTCTTCCAATAAAACTTGAGTCTGACAAAATTCAGTTCAAATCAACCTCACCCACATGGTCAATTCTTGAATTTTGAAATTTGACTGAGAAATCAAGAAATTCAAATTCAAAACAGATAACTGGCCACCAGATATCTGCTGTTAAGTGTGACCATAATAATAGCCATCATCAGATCATGGACAAAAAAAACAAACATTTTGCCTGGGAGTGAAAACTTGTGTGCTAACTAACATGCTAATATGTCTGCTTATTAAAATCAGATATTTGCAGAAAATATTGTCCAATTTAGAAATGAAAACATATACAGGGGGTCCTCGACTTACGACGTTGATCCGTTCCTACGTCGCGTCGTAAACCGATTTTCGGTGTAAGTCGGAACCTACGTACATCCTGTAAGTAAATAACATACTGTAAGCACTTATCCTAACACCTATTCTCCTCGGTCCCAAGCCGCGTAACCGTGTATTCTTCCGCCGCGCACACCAAACACGAAGTTCACGTTACGACGTTTACGACGCAAAACCACTTAAGTTGAAACAAGGCTTTATACAGGAAATGGGAGATGTGTCGTGACCACGAAACATCGTAACTTTGGACTGACGTAACCTGAGGACCTCCTGTACATACATAGAAATACTTCTGAATATGTAATGGACAGTTACGGCTATTTACTGTATGTAAAATATTGAAAAAAAATGTGGCCTGTGCAAAACAGAATATGGCTGAGTAAAGCAATTTTTCCCTGATATTAAAAAAATATATAAAAAAAATCATGCACTTTATAATTCAGAATATTTCCAACGTGTTAACTTATTTTTACTGAGAAAACAAACATATCTGATTGTTTATGTAAACCTTTGTGCGCAACTGTACATTGTATAATACCTCTCACTTTTTTGTGGCTAAAGTGAATTCATCCATCTCTATCAAATTAAAAAGGACTGGAGCCAGCCCGCTTAATGCTGTTCTGGAACACCTTCAACTATTATGTAAAGGCTGTAAATGGCATTCCTTCTGCAGTGAATTGCCCCTCTGCCTCTATCTGCCCTCTTACTGCCACTACTAAATGTGTGTGTGTGTGTGTGTCAGGAAAAATTCCCCTGCTCCTTTGCTAGTTTCAGGACCCTAAACCTGCTCTGATAAAACATCCATTAATTCCTTTGGATGAGCCTAGCCTTGGCTTGTCTCCTCTGTGGCCTTCAGCTGTAGTATCTGTCTCTCTCTGGACAACTTATCTGTACCACCATACCCTTTCTGTCTTGCTAACACTACTGATCTGGTATGTGTACAATATTATAATCTAAATCCCCTCCATATGTGGTGCTATACACAGAACACTGTAATGTCTTTTAAGATGGGTGCCACTGTCACACATTATATAATACAGTAGAACTGGAACATTTAGAAACAGTAAATGTGTCCAGATATTGTGGACACTGTGTGTAGTACTGTGTTTTATTAATCTCTTGACTCCTGCCTGTCCCCAGGTGCTGGGAGCAGAACATACACATGAAATACTGGTGGATTATCCGTTCCCCCATACTGCTGGCAGTTCTGGTGAGAGCCTCTCTGCTTCTATCAACTTCTATTTTAATCACTTGCTCTCATTCAGCTTCCTGTATAGATCACATTGTCCTCTGTCTGATCCATTGGATAAAGCCACTTTATCCTCTCCCTTAAACACCTTCCTCGGCAGAGCCCTGACTCCATTCCTGTTTAGCCTCTGTGATTATGATGTACTTTTTCTTTTCATATCCGCTCCTGTTCTCACATACGACAAAGATATTTGAATCACTATATGGTTTAACTGTAAATTCATAATTATATGATTAGTTACACCGCTCTGGAATTAATTAAAAACCTCAATTTAAATGTTAAATAGCATTCACAATTGGGCCCAAGTTCCAGAAGAGTATGTATTAGTATGGGAATGTACTAATGTCGGTGGGGTGTATTGGTGCCCATGACTTGTCACTTCTGTGAATGCACTATTAATATATTCATTCATTCATTATCTGTAACCACTTATCCAATTCAGGTTCGCGGTGGGTCCGGTGCCTACCCTTTAGCTTATTATAGATCATGCATATTTTAACATGACTGCAAGCCACATTCTGTATGTTATTTAACTCTTACTTACCTCTCTCCCATTGAAAATATGTACCATTACATGAAGCACAAAATTAGGCCTCGTACAGTTGTACAGCTGAAGATGTTTATAACAGAGAAATGGCCAGAAATTAAGTTTTTAAACAGGATGAGTCAGTGTCTTCACTCTCAACACAGTTAAAAAATTATGTCAAAAGGAAAAGTGATGAAACAATGGAAAACAGGCTCTTTTCCAACTTTTTCCCAACTTTATAGAACATGTGGCAGGCATCAATTTTTGATCATTGCTTCATTCATTCATTGTCTGCAACTGCCCATCCAGTTCAAGGGCGTATGGGGAACACACCCTGGAGGGGGCGCCAGTCCCTAACAGGGCGACACACACTCACACAATCACTCACACCTATGGACACTTTTTGAGCCAATCCACCTACAGTTTTTAGACAGTGGGAGGAAACTGGAGCACCCTGAGGAAACCCACGCAGACATGGGGAGAACACACAAAACATTTTTGAGCTTTAAATATATTGGTTATTCGTTATTTGTGGTCTTGCTAGTAAACATTGAGTTGCTAGTAAACATTGATATATGTAGGCTTAAATGACATAAATTCAAGCTTGGAAAAATAGAAAAATGAGGCACTTTACAGTGCATTTTCCACCCTGCCCTATTTAGAGACCACCTGGCTAGTAGCCCCCACGTAAATCGAGTTTTAGATCTCTATTTGAAAACAGTTCAGTATTAAAGTGATTTCTATTAGATATCATTTGAAACGATACATATTCCCATGACCTCCTAAATAATGCCTTTTGATTTCTAAATGAACAGTTCTTGAATTGTCTCTAAATCATGTTCTGTCATAATTACTGTTCGCTCTTGTTTGTCACAGCATTATGAATAATGACCGCACATTTGAGCCAGCTTTGGTTCTGAATGATAATGGGTTGGAAGAGCATTTGGCAAAAACATCTCTGTCTCTTATTGCGCACAGCTGCTGTAATCTCACACTCACTGGCTGACAGGAACGACTGCGTTTGAGCCTGTGCGATATTAGAGATGCCTGTGTGAGAAATTATTAAATGAAACACCACTGACTTACCTACTTTCTTCATGCCTCTGTTCATTTGATTCCTAGTTTGTTGCTGCTTGCTGAGTGAGGAAAGAGGCTGCACAGTTATATTATCCTTAATGTGACATAATGGTGATAAAAAGCAGTCGGAGATCTTTTTAATGTTGATTCTGCCTTGTTCTCTGCTCAGATCAACTTTTTTATCTTCATCCACATCATTAAAATCCTCGTGTCCAAGCTGAGGGCTCACCAAATGCGATATTCAGACTACAAGTTCCGGTGGGTGTTCTCATGTTCTGAAAATGTGGACCTGCTTTGCTCCATTCATCAAACTGTTGATTTGCATGACTAAGTTTGAGATGATATACATTTTTACAGGTTCTTATCATTTTAAAATGAGATTTCTATTTGTTTGTGTGTAAATACTGTCATTTACTGTGTTATTTTCAATGTAGGGGCTAGCTAGCAAGATAACTGTGTTCCAGAGGACTTACTCTAGTGAGAATAACAACCACCAACTAGCCAATCTAGCCTTTATTCTAGCTTCCATTATCAGAGATCAAAAATGGCATTTTAAACTAAGTTCAGAAAACCTGTAGGAATAATGAAGCAGACTGTGTTTATATGCGCCTGTTACAGAACTGGCGTAAACCAGCAGATGCTGTTCTATAAACAGGTGGTAGTCTGTGAAAAACAGGCTCATTGATACAAGACCTCACCAGCAGCTAAAAGCGTCGTTTTATAAACTGGAAAATCAGCTTTATGTACAGACTCTAACAAACATTATAGTGTATATATTTTGAAAAGAGCTGAGTTGTGTACCAGAGTTTCTCATTAGGTTGAATGTGGCTTTTGTTGATGTTCTGTAAAGCTTTTTAAGCCATTTGCTGCCGGACCATGGATGGATAAATTGGGCATCTATTTGTCAATGTATATTTATCTCCAGTTTTTATTCTGTCTTATTTCCATGTGTTCCATTTGCAGGCTTGCTAAGTCCACACTAACTCTGATCCCTCTGCTTGGCATCCATCTGGTCCTGTTTTCATTCGTCACTGACGAGTCCACCTCAAACGGCGCTATACCCCTGCGCCTCACCAAGCTCTTCATTGACCTCTTCTTCAACTCCTTCCAGGTCAGACACAAACATACAAAATCTTCAGCGCACAGACAACTGAGACGAATATTCAAAAATCAATGGGCACCGTGCTTGTGCATGTACATTTGGGTATCTGGAGTGTCGACAGACTCCATAGACTCTAAAAGGAAAGAGAAATAAAGTCATTTCACTAGGAGCCCTGCTGTGCCTTGTGGAAAATGAGTATAATGGATTTAATCTCAAGATTCATTATCCAGTAACTAATACTTGTTCAGTGACTTCCATGATACAAATTTACAGAGTGCAAAGTGTGCAAAGTCACCAACCACCCTTCAATTATTTAATTTCTGGACTCATAGTTCATTGAGTACAAGTCATTCATTGTGCAGAAGCAAGTGACGCAATCATATTAAGGGTGAATTAGTGTGTCCATTCTTTGCTTTTATTATAGCTTCCATTAAATATGGAAGACTTTCTTTCAGTTTTTCAAAGACATTATTCAGGATACAGTTCAGTCAGAAGTTG
This sequence comes from Hoplias malabaricus, assembly GCF_029633855.1. NCBI lineage: Eukaryota > Metazoa > Chordata > Actinopteri > Characiformes > Erythrinidae > Hoplias > Hoplias malabaricus. Next base: position 7,968,211 of record NC_089805.1, on the reverse strand, counting down.
GTAGAACTGTCTGCTGCTTGAGGTCTAATCATCCCATACTCAGTGTTTCCTTCATGGCTCTGGGTTGGCTGGTCTGTTTTTAGCTTATTTGTTTGATTTGACCCATAGCAATTAGCCATAGTCTCAGTGTGGAAGAATGGAGAGAAACAACTGAGGTTTTTTTTTTTTAAACAAAGGTTTTGGTGGCCTCCCACATCTTGCACAATTGTTAAAGTCCTATTTTCTCTGCCTCTTTTAATACTTCCTTTTGAATTCCAAGCTTGGAAACTGATTTCCATTTCACTTTCCCCTTTCTTGTGTGAATGGTCTGTGATTCTTCTGCAAAATTAGTTGCTGTTATGTAATTAGAAGAGTGAGGACAGTAAGCATGGTCCCACATGTAGACCCTTGCTGTTTAAATACTTAATACTGGAGATTAGTTTAAATAAAGCTGTGTAGGGCTGTACTATAAAGTATTCCAAGAGGCACATATTGATGAAAGGCCTTACAACATACATAGCATAAATCGGTGGTGTGTCCAGAGTTCTATATTAGCATGCCCAGCACCTTCAGTTAAAAAAAAAAAAAGAAAGAAAAGACGTGCTTTCACTACTCTTATTATGTTACAGATAATTACAGTGGGAGGGCAGGCATTGCGATCTTGCTGACTCATTCCATGACAAACTGACAGTGACACTCACATGGAGCACAGCTGCAGCGCGTCAAGCTCACGTCACTGAGTCAGATAAATCGTCTTGATTAAGCTCTGCTCGTCTAGCAAATCAAAAAAGAAAAAAACAAGAGAGAGAGAGAGAGAGAGAGAGATAGAGATAATAGTCTGGACCGTGAAGAGTACATCTGTGCACATTTCTTTGTTATAATTGGAGCCAATCAAATTGCAGGTTCACACAGCTTCAACTTGTGATTCCATTATTAAACATTATCTGTCACTGTATGTCAGGGTATCTATCACTCTATTTGCCAAAACAAGTCCTTCAGAGCTTTATGAATAGCAGTGCTGATTTGTCTTTCCTCAGCTTCCTCAGTTGGTGTCGTGATTAGCTGTTGTGACTCTAACATTGCTCTGGGAGCGGCTCACAAGTGATGACAACTGACTCACTTTCTGATGTGTTCACAGGGGCTGCTCGTGGCCATCTTGTACTGTTTTGTCAACAAAGAGGTGAGTTGGATTGACTTGCTTGCTTTAGCATTAGTGCTACAGGCAAAACTGATCTAAGGGGAAGTATGCAGATCTAAGACTAGCCCTACTCTGAATACAGACTCATTGTAAAAACACAAGGTAGTATTTTTACCTTAAAATTCACTCCTTTGCCATTGCTATTCAGGACTCAGCACAGCTGAAACTGGACTATGTAACTTTAGGAGGAGGTTAGTGACTCCCCCTTCCCCTTAATGTCAGGAGAGTGCTGTAAAAGTGACTTACACTCTGCAACTGTAAGGGAGCTTAGAAGCAAAAATACCAAATCTTACCTTAGTGTTTCATTAAAACACATATATACTTTTTATTTTACTAATTATTCACCCTTTACTCAGTGTGTGTGTGTGTGTTTCTGTGGATCAGTACATTTTTTAAAGATATTTTGCTCGATACCATAAAGGCATTCCATTTCAATACTCAATCCTAATAATAGTTGATGTTCCCTCTGTGTTTTGGGCTTAAACTTGTGACTTTTTAATCTGTTGTCCTTGCCATGTTCAGGTGCAGTCGGAGATCCTGAAGCGGTGGAAGCGATGGAAACTGGGGAAGGATATTGAGGAGGAGTACCGCCACACCTACAGCAACACGGCTCAGGTCAGCAACAGCATGCTCGTCCACTCCTCGTCCAAGCCCAAGCTGCCGGACATCGCTCGCCTGGCCACTCCAGTCTCCAGTCCAGAGGAGAAGCACCTGCTTACCGTCAGCTGTCAGAATGGCCAGGACCTCCAACAGAGGGCACAGCTCACCCTGCCACATGAGGGCGTCACCAATAGCAGCCCAGCAGAGAATGAAGAGCTAGCGCATAGAGTGCAGTGTTACAGAGCACCACAGGGGAGCGATGAGAGCAACCTGTGAACTGGAGAAGTGTGTGTGTGTGTGTTTGTGTGTGCTGTATTGTAGTGATGGTTCCAGCCTGGCCCACACTCCATTCTCATTCTGGATTGGTCCTGAGCCCAACATTCGAGCAGCAAGGAGACAAGTGTGTGAGTCTGAGTGTTTGTGTATGTGTGTGTACGTGTGTGTAAGTGGGAGTGTACGTGGGCATGTATGGGTATGTGTAAGAACTTGTGAAAACATAAAACACCCTTCATTTATTTATATCCCAATCAAAATGGCATGAGCAAGAACAGACCTGCATTAAGAGTCTCATTTTCTTTAACTCCTTCTGTGGTTTTGTCCAGAGATCTGATGAATAAAGGGTGCTGTATGATTTTGCAAGGTACGGTATGTGTGTGTGTGAGAGAGAGAGAGCATCTGACTGAATGATTTTGTGTGTAAGAGTAAGTTCTTTGGGCCCTCTGCCTCTCATCAAGAAGGACGTTATATTCAGCTGTTTCATGTGAAAAGGTGTCTGTTTTATGTGTTCAGTTTAATCGGTTGTCTTTGTGTGTTTTAACACTGCTTTAAAAACACAACCGCTACACATTCAACAAACAGACCTGGACAATGGATTCTGCTGGCCAATCCACATCAGAGAAAATCTACAATGTAACCCTCAGCTGACACAGAAAGCTGAACCATCTCCAAACTTTTAATGACTGACTGATTTTTGGTACAGAAGACTTACAAAGACGAGAGTAAAGGAAGTTTTTCAGAACCCTTGATGTACATGCCAAAGCACAAAGGGACATACCGAGATACTCTACGTTTGCAGAGAAGTGTGAATTTGTCTTTAGAGTACAAACCTAATCACAGGTACCAAACTCTAAATGATTCTTGAGGATTTCAAAAAATCGTTGGAAGCTCAAATCTATCTACTTTGATCATCCGAATAACTGTCCTTGCTTCTTGTAATTTTAGCTCTGTCCTCAGTGTTGTTCTTACAGTCCGAAGGATTCTTGGAAGTGTTTTGCTATTTGTGAAACCTGTGAGGATTAATTCTTGCTGTTCTCTTTTGTGCTGTGGTCGTCGTTGGGATGTTGAGATCTCATATTTATGACTACAGGACAGGTGGAATGCTCTGGTGCCTTTTCTTTCCAGATGTGTGAAAACTAATACTCCAAAGGAGAGTTTGACCAAAAGTCTTAGTTATGTGATGTCCCTAGTGTGGTAACAGTTTAAGCTCGTTTGTCAACAACAGTTCACAGTGTTCCTACGTCGTGTCTTGCTGTGAAGTAGGGCTGCACAATACCCATGTAATATATATATGTATGTAAATCCATGTGGTTAAAAACTGGCCACAATTTTAGATCTTGTGATTGCCTTGATCCACTGAAAGATCCAGAGACTCATACGGATCACCTTTGCTTGGGCATAATACAATGCTTTTCCTTACTGCACTTTCCTGGTAATATTGGTATCGCAAATGTCAATACTGTGTTTACATTTAGGGCTGGGTCAGCTTAATAATAATTTAATCTAAGAACGATATTTAAAAATAGAACATTGTGCAGCCCTACTACGAGGTAAATATTCGTCACGAGGTACACAAGTACGTGCATCTGATTTGTATTCCGTCCTTTCCTTTATATGGCAGCAAACAAAATATAAAACCTCCTTTAACACAAAAAAGACTCATAACACCCACAGATATGCACACACAAACACACACGGCTGCTACTGCAAACCACACATTTGTGATCAAATTGCAGATTTCTATTGTACAGTTTAGTTGACAAGACGTCTAAGCACAAGTTACGTGTAATGCATTATGGTGAATCACAACGACGTGCCAACTGGCACACAAGTGCTTCTCCCTCTGAGGACATGCTGCCCTTGCTCTCGTCAAGTAAAAATAGCCATGCAGAAGATACAAATATGTAAAAAGCCGGAAAGGCCCTGACTCAATGCCTTAATGGGGCATCATGCCAGATTGGGATCCTCTTCAGAGGTCCTCCAGCATCGTCTGTCTCTTTACTCCCTGCATTGAATGCAGTTTGTGCTGCTGATTAATACCATAAGTATATTTTAGCAGTTGTGGGAAATGCAGGTACATATCAAGGGCTTTGAGTTACGCCCCATACACTGCGCAAAATGATATCTAAGCAGTGAAAGCATCTTAGGGTTAACATGGATTGGAAATCTGGGGGGTCTCTGACCCAGCAGAGAAATTCCCCTGATAGGCCATAGGAGTGGGAGATGGAACATGATATTAGTTCTATCTTCTGGTCCACAGTCACAGGCAAAGCCATTGCGTCCTGCTGGAAGATTACAGGCATATATTTCGTCTTTTAAATTATATTAATTGTGATTAATATGTGGTACAAAAGGCCAGTTTTCATTTCTGGTTGGCATTAAGTGTATGCTCTTCCATGTTTTTCCTGTCATAAGATTGTTTCACTTGCCAAGATATCATTTTTGCAACGTACCGTTGGACATTCTGAACAAACTACATAATGAAGTTGATCAAATCTTTTTCTTTTTTACTTTTTGTCAGAATCCACTGCAGTCCTGACACTTAAATACTGTCTAGCAAATCTCGCAGCAGGACATACGCATTCTTCATCATCAGATATGGAGGATAAGGACCATGACAGAGGTTGGCATGTGACTCTGAGGGACTGTTTGCACAATGTTAATTTATAATTGCGGAATATGTACATATCTGTACAGCCTTACTGAGGTTTATAATGACTGATTTTCTGTTTTTCAATTGTGAGCATATGAGTCCATGTGTGTTTATGTGCTCATGGTGTGTGTGTGTTGGGAGTGGGGGTAGGGGGGGTGGAGGGGAGGGTTGTATTTGCATGGGCCTCCAGGAGGGGATGGGGGCAGTCTACATTGGTGTCAGCTGTGCTCAGAATAGCATCTTTGTTGTGCTCCACTAGAAAGACTAGAGACCAAGTTTACCTACAGAGCGAAGTGATGATTCACCCTCGTATCTGCTCGGAGGGCTAAACGGATGTGGCTGTTTCGTAATCCTTGTAGGTGGGGAGCTCTTGCTCTTCACTGACAGCTGAGTGCAAAATGCCAGCAAAATCCAGCTGGACACTCGCGTAAAAAAAAAGGAAAGTTCTTCATTGCTGTGAGGGATCAAAAGTCATGAACTTCTATATTGATGTTTATACGCCAAAGCATCGCAGTCCAGACTGTAGTTCAAACTGTATTCATTTTGACTGAAGACTGAAACGCCATCATTTAACGCTAGCCAAGCATGAGAGAGGGAAATAAATCATGCATATATTGTTCCACTTCCCCCTCTGCTCCTCGCTGGAGTCCCAGACCTTTGTGTCCAATAACCAAACTGAAACGTTGCCAAAAACCAGACATCCTGAGACCATACGCTGAGAAAAGTGCTGCATTGGGTTTTCTATGTGAATAAAACGTATTCCATCAACACATTCTTGTCTCTCAGTTTACTTAACTTTTGTAATAACTGACCCATTCGTTTATTAAGAATCTATATATGTACTGTACTCACAAATATATTTTTAGCAGTTGTTTGGGAATGTCTCATCTCACTTATTATTCAAGAGATGATTAATTGTATATATTTTGCATGAGCTCCATTTATTTCCAAACCCCTTAGCCTCAATTAGCTACAACCGCACTGTCAAGTAGTGTAGCATTATTAAAATAAAACATCCTGTAGTGGCGGATTTGATTGAATAGGTTCTTTGCCAATGTTCTGTAAAGCTTGTCCAACGTCGCCACAACTGCTACTAAAGCTCAGACCAATGTGTTGATGAAATATGTTCTATTCCCTTGGAAACAATACCTACGTTTAAATCAAGTCAGTTCAACAGATCACTTTTTCCAGTGTGAGTCAATCCTGTCCCTTGGTGCTACAGTCTCTAGATCTGCTTTGCTAAAGGAAAGAAAGGAGGGAAAGTGTATGAAGGTACAGTATCTCCATGTCATATCTGTCGCACTGGTAAATGGAGTGCTTGGCTTGCAGTTGGCGTCTTTGGATGTAATGGAACTTTGTCGTAGATTGAACACTGTCTTTTCTTTGCCTCCTGAGGGGCGCTCAGATTTCTCAACATTTCAGTGCAGCTCAGACAACAGTCATTCCTCTCTCTTTAGCCAGATTTGGCAGGAAACCACAGTCAGTGTAAACTTTAAATATTTTCTTCCACCTTGCAGTGTGAAACTATTGCCATCCAAATAGTAATTAATACAGTCCCACATCTGGCTGATATCATACAGTCTCACATTTTACTTGTTATTTATAGACAGTGGGGGATAAATGTTTAAAGGTTTGGGCTTAGATGCTAACTTTTTTTATTCCCAGTGCTATTGTACAAGGCCATGAACAAGGATGTAAATGTGCATGTCAGTGTTCACAAAATTTGAATTTGATGTGATGTTCACTGCAGTAAATTCTCCAAATCTCCAAAACCTGGCACTAAAACGGTCAATGCAGTGAATTTCATTAAAATGCACAATCCGTTGTGTCGTATTTACTAAACACACTTTATATTGTAAGACTCGGTGTGGTATAATTTCCAAATTCAGTTGAAAAACTACAACACAGTTACCGCTAAAACAAGTCGCTGAAAAACAAAACATGTGACCGAAGTAAACTTGGTGCATCACCTAATCCAGGTCTGAGAGAAAGACCCCTGAGCCTATTTTCTCCTGCAGCTGTCTGAATGTAATATGCGTATCTTCATAAGGGGATAGCACACCTTTATCAGTCCTGGCTCCGCTGTTCTGTGGTGGACCTGGACAGGGACAGAGATTCTCTGCTGTAGATAATAAAGCCTCTGTGCTTGTGTATGGTTTTGCATACAATGTTGTGTACAAATGGTGAAAAAATAAATACATGTAAAAAGCCATGTGATTGACTACTGTTTTTTTTTTTTTAAAGGTCAAAAATGCATAAATTAACATATCCCTGAGCTTCTATTAATTAGATTTTAGGCAAACGTTGGCATTTTGATGAGAAAACAGTCAACAGGAAGCTTAGACCCAAAAGTAAACTACAAAAACTCATTCGGATTGATTTCGCTCCTTTTCTAAAGGTAACATTCTGTAGATACAGGTTTTTTATTTCACATTGCAGCTATATATTGAGAGCAGATTATGCTTTGATATGGAATTGCGATGACCCTGTGGTGGTTTTGAGGCTTCTGAACCATTTTACTCCAAAGTGATTATAATCGAAACCAAAATGGCTTCCAAACAAACAATGGAAACAAACGTCTTTGCTTAAGTTTCAGGTTGTGGTTGGAGGCAGAAGCCTCAGAGTGGAGTGGGGAATATTTCAGTGCTGAATGCATGGAGAGGTGACTAGACTAATCCCTGTGTTTATCTCTGGTCCTTATAAGGCCACAGGCCAAGCTTCTGTCCTGCTCTGGATGGAGAGAATTGTGTCTGTTTCAGTGTAAACACAGCGAGTTATTCTGTATTTTCATTTGCTTTGCTCCAGGGTGCTTGTCTCAGCTGGAAGCTGCAGAGAAAAGGGCACACAGTGGAAACACAGATGTGCGCTGGGACTGAAGCGTCCTAAAATTAACGCTGTGGTCAGGAGGACACTGAGCTGAAGGAACTGTCAGTGGTGAATCCCCACGGATGCTGTAATAGAGTCCAAGGCTAAGTTTAACCAGCGTTCAATCACAAACCACTGAGAGCTTGATGGTTGAATTAAGTTTTGCTTTACACAAGGTAAATCTCCATTTCCTTCTCAAAGGAGGGCAGGGATGTGAGTGTAGAGTGTATTCCTGTCACTAGTGAGTACATGAGTAAAGAGAGCAAAAAAGATATAAAGATCAAATCAATTTTTTCAGTCATTTTTTGTGGTACACAGCACATATTTTTTAGCACAGTTTTGTTTTTTATTTGTCCGTCCTTGTGTAGGTGGATTATATATATCTAACTGTCACTAACTATTGTGCAGTACTGCATTTATGTAGCAAAAAAAATGTCAAACCTTGGTCCAGAATCCCTAAACTCTATTGTTTATTCTCCCTCATAGTATTGTCAGTGTGAAGTAATACATTACCTCTGCTAACAGTTCAAAGGGCACCACATCCCACTCGCCATGACCCTGAGCGGATGGTAGACTGTCAACTCACTGTGTTTACTTGCTCAGTTCTAATGTGGCCAGTTCTCAGAGCAAACTGCCTCAACCATGTTAGCAGAAGAGCAATTTCCCTAAAGAGATCAGTTAGGCGTCGCAGTCACACAGCTCCAGGGACCTGGAGGTTGTGGGTTTGATTCCCGCTCCGGGTGACTGTCTGTGAGGAGTTTGGTGTGTTCTCCCTGTGTCTGCGTGGGTTTCCTCCGGGTGACTGTCTGTGAGGAGTTTGGTGTGTTCTCCCTGTGTCTGCGTGGGTTTCCTCCGCGTGACTGTCTGTGAGGAGTGTGGTGTGTTCTCCCTGTGTCTGCGTGGGTTTCCTCCGGGTGACTGTCTGTGAGGAGTTTGGTGTGTTCTCCCTGTGTCTGCGTGGGTTTCCTCTGGGTGACTGTCTGTGAGGAGTTGGTGTGTTCTCTCTGTGTCCGCGTGGGTTTCCTCCGGGTGCTCCGGTTTCCTCCCACAGTCCAAAAACACACGTTGGTAGGTGGATTGGTGGTTCAAAACTGTCCGTAGGTGTGAGTGTGTGTGTTTCCCTGTGAAGGACTGGCGCCCCCTCCAGGGTGTGTTCCTGCCTTGCGCCCAATGATTCCAGGGAGGCTCTGGACCCACCGTGACCTTGAACTGGATAAGCGCTTACAGATAATGGATGGATGGATGGATGTATGATGCGACGAGACTACAGTCCATGCCCAGGACTCACTGTTGTTGTGGGGTTCTTAGGAACCTATTCTTGACATAACCCATGAAAAAGTGACAGAGGAAACATTTTTTTCATGATAAACACGACTTCCGTCTTTCTAATGCTGTCTGGGGGAAAAGAACTATGACATAAACCGAGCTGTGAAGTGTCAGATAAGTTTAAACTTTAATCCCTCCTGCCAAAGTAATTCCCTGTGTTCCCTCTGTAGTGCATTTAAGAAGGTAAAAATTCAGCAGCAAGTGCATTTCTAATATTATATTCTGCCATGGGCTACATGATTCAGTTTTAAGTGATAAACTTTATGTGTATTATAACATAAGTGCACTATGTAGGGTGTGATTTGAGATAAGTGCTGAATGTGTACAGCTCTTCGCTATCACTGTGGTGGTTCTTAAAGTTTGTTTTATATTCTGAGCATGGCTTTGCGTTTAATCATTTAGTTTTGCTTTAGTTTGTTCCTTTATATTATGTTTTTACACAATAGTTTTCAGATTAGACATATCTTATGGTACATTATATAGTTAATTTAAGTTAAAACTACACAAAATGGCGTCTAGTCTGTTGTTATGGACGCAAAGTGGACCCAACAGAATTGGATGTCATACATGCTTGTGTAGGTGTCATACTTATCATTTGTACTGTAATTTTGTATATTTATAATGGCTTAGGGACCTGGAGGTTGTGGGTTCGATTCCAGCTCCAGGTGACTGTCTGTGAGGAGTTGGTGTGTTCTCCCTGTGTCTGCGTGGGTTTCCTCCGGGTGCTCCGGTTTCCTCCCACAGTCCAAAAACACGTTGGTAGGTGGATTGGCGACTCAAAATTGTCCATATGTGTGTGTGTGTGTGTTGCCCTGTGAAGGACTGGCGCCCCCTCCAGGGTGTATCCGGACCCACCGTGACCCTGAAATGGATAAGGGTTATAGATAATGAATGAATACCAGCATTCTGCATTTTAATGTTCAAACGTGTCACTTCAGATCACCCTCCAACAAACTCCTCAAATTTGTCAGCCCTGCTAACACAGTAGTGGCCAATTTTGAATAAACAATTGACCTACCAGCACTTGTTTTTGGACTGTTGGAGCAAACCCGGGCACCCAGAGTGAAATCACGCAAACACTGAGAACACGTAGGAGCTTCTGTACTAAACCTGTTTATATAAACAGTCGCCGCATGGGACCCAGCATTAACTGCTTCATTCAGAGACAACGCAGCAAACTGATTCTTCATCTCATGTGAGTAGAACCCTTTTTAAAAAATATTTCATAAATACTTTTTGCTTGGGTTTGGTGGTAAAAATGACAGTGGTCTTTTTAATAACATTTTACCATAACCCTCAGCAGCATGATGATATTACTTAATGTGATATGGCTTAGACATAGACCTGGAAAGACAAATCCACTATGTACTCCACAAAAGCACAGATTACCAATTTTCTGACCAATCTAAAGATACACTGCCAGTGGTGTTCACCTTATTAAATCATAAATGCGAGGGTAATTTCTGCTGCGAGAAGCAACACACTCAAACACTCCATTCATGTATTATGTGGGCTATTTAAATGGTTTGGACAAATACATTTCCGTCATTCACATCTAAGTGATGAAGTGCTCTTGAGCGCTCTCTCTCTTCACCTGTTGTTTATTTCTGTGTGGTTGAATGGGAAACAGAATCCTCTCAGCATTAGTGTGACCTGCGGTTCACGGATCAAACGATAAGGAAAATGGCTGTTGGAGGTACGCATGCCTCCTGCTTTTGTTTCCTCCAGCTCTGTGACGTCAGAACATAATTGACCCCAAATCCCATAACAAGGTGCAATTTTACATCCACCATAAATATTTCTGGTAATTGCTCTATTGCTTCCTCTCAGGTTTTTATCAGTCCCATTAAGGCTTAATGGACTCATTTGTGATGTGATCCCTGAGACCAGGTTCACCCTCAAAGGCCTTACACTCAGTGAAACATGTAGAGAGTCAGGCTTTCTCTTATTGAATTTGGCCTTTTGAGTTTAATTATTGTTGGAGAATCAGTGCAAACAGACGGTAAAGGTCCTTATCAATATTAATTATGGCTAATTGCACGTTCTAGCTACTTCTCCCCAAATCACACAGTGCTACAAATCTTCCTCAGTAACATGTGAAACCAACCACTGCTTCTTTTCAAACTGCCGCTCCTCTGTATGCTTGGATGAGAACACTTCACTGCCCAGTTCTGCTATGTAGACTATCAGACATCCACTGTGGCTAGCATCACCCTGAATGACTGAGGGAGAGATGGTCACTCAAGCCACCCAGAGATTCCCAGCCTTAGACGATAGAAGCATGACAAGGGATCAAACACGTTTTAATAAAAAAACAAACGTGTCAGTTATTTGTAATGTTTCCATCGTACGAAAGGGTGCCGATAATTATGGCGCTAATTGTTACACCGTTCTTTAACTCTATATCCCACTAAAAGTGGATTACTGCTCGGTCACAGAAGCTAATGAATTGAGTGGTGTAACTGCCCTGTGCTCGACGTGTTAATCAGAGGGTAAGTGAGACATGAATAATTCATTTCTCATTTACTTCCATCCAGTTCCATTTCTAATGAGTAGGATGATACTTCGCCTCTCATTACAGTAAATGAGGGAGTGCTTCGCTGACCTGCAGCATTTATTTCTAGCAAATGAGGGTCCTCGTACTGAGACTGTGTTTCTAAAATGTCTGAAAGAAAACGCTCAGTCAGTGAATTCCATGGACGGAAGGATAGTTCATCGTCCTCTTTGTCTATTGGCTGCTTCAGCTATGTGTCACCACATTATTACAGTCCATGCATTCGCTTGTGACTAGCTTTATGAGGACACTGGATGGGGCACCCCCACAGGCTGGGATGCTCACACACTTATACCTGCTGCCATTTCTGCAAAGCCAATTCACCTAGCAATATTTGTTTTAGACGTCCAGGGGGGAGTCCAGAGCAGATAAGAGGATGGTTAGAAAAGGTTGTATGTTTTTTTCAAACCCCACATTTTATGGTTCATAATGTTACATGCCTTATGCTACCCTGTGTCCTACCTTATCATAAAATATAGCTAGGATCAAGGCCTTTCATTTCCCTACTCTCCTCCAAAAGTTACGGTACTGAGCCCAGAGTAGCAAGAACAGAAACTCGGTTCTCCCTGTTACAGGTCAGTGAAGCATCACAGTGATTTTGAAGCTGTAATTTTCAAGTAAAAATAATACGTATTGTTCAGTAGGATGCAGTGATCCAGTTATCTTGACTTGCTCCAAATAATTTAGTTTGCTTTCCATGATTACGATTGGTTTGTAGCATGACACAATATTCACACTATACAACTAAATATACAGTGCAAAGAACAATAGGCGTGACCTATTTCAGCTCTGCTACCTTGTGAGCATTTGTAGCAGGTACTCAAGACCTATCCCTGCTGAAATGCCCCTATGCACTGTAACTTGACATGGATACCCAAGCGTTGTAACTTCAAGATCTATGTAAGATGCTAGAGATGGATATCATTTAGGGCACCCTGTAGTGGGTGTGATACTCCCAGTGCCTTGCCTGGAGGATCAAATAATCATCACAACTGGTGCATTAAAGTGCATTGTGGACGGTTGCTAAGAAACAGCAGAACTCTGACACAACTGATAAGATGCTTTGGGTGGGATTGACTGTCCATTTCTCCACAAGTCCATCCATCTCTTTCTCCATGAGGTGTGGGTATATGTTTGTTGATTTACAGCCAGGTTCTGAGGATTCGATCAGAGTCATTGAGGTAGAGATGGAGAAAAAGCATTGCAACACAGAAGCCAAGCACATTTTAAATAAATGTATTCATTGTCTATAAGCGCTTATCCAATTCAGGGTCACGGTGGGTCGGGAGCCTACCTAGAATCACTGGCGCAAGGCGGGAATACACCCTGGAAGGGGCACCAGTCCTTTAGCAGGGTGACACACTTACACCTATGGACACTTTTGAGTCGTCAATCCACCTACCAACGTATGTTTTTGGACCATGGGAGGAAACCGGAGCACCCGGAGGAAACCCACGCAGACACAGGGAGAACACACCACACTCCTCACAGACAGTCACCCGGTGGAAACCCACACAGACACAGGGAGAACACACCAAACTCCTCACAGACAGTCACCCGGAGGAAACCCACGCAGACACAGGGAGAACACACCACACTCCTCACAGACAGTCACCCAGATAAAACCCACGCGGACACAGGGAGAACACACCAAACTCCTCACAGACTGGTAATTGGTTGCCTAGACTATAGGCTAAACAACTACATCACTTGTCAAAATTTCATTCATTCATTCATCCATTATCTGTAAGCGTTTATCCAGTTCAGGGTCGCGGTGGGTCCAGAGCCTCCCTGGAATCATTGGACGCAAGGCGGGAATACACCCTGGAGGGGGCGCCATTCCTTCACAGGGCAACACACACACACACACAGTCACTCACTCACTCACACCTACGGACACTTTTGAGCCACCAGTCCACCTACCAACATGTGTTTTTGGACTGTGGGAGGAAACCAGAGCACCCGGAGGAAACCCACATGGACACGGGGAGAACACACCACACTCCTCACAGATTGATAATTGGTTGCCTAGACTATGAGCATATCACTTGTCAAAAAGAAACATCATAATACTCTTTTAAGGACTTGTTTCTCCAAATGGAGAGACACCAAAACACCCAGAAGCCTTTTGAAACCCTGAGAAAAAGTGGTTTGTGTGATTGAAGAAGTGAAGCATGTGGTGTGAAACTGTCCAGTCTGTTCTGTCCCTATGTTTTTAAGAGCCAGTTTTCCTCTGACCTTGAAAAGGCTGCTGTCCATCCTGCCATCTCTCTACAGAAAAGTTTCTCCATCTGCTTCCTTCTTCAGTTTGTCTATGACCTGGACATTAGAGTGGACATCTCCTTTTAACACTTGGTACTTGTTATTTAACACTTGCTATGTCACTTTTGTACCAAACCAGTAAAGATTCATATGTGATCTATGATTTGTCAGGCCTAGTCCTGTGTGGTCACAATATTAAAGAGCCAGTGCAAAAGAAAACCTGCGGTCTGCCTCAGCGTTCTCCATGGGACGTCTACAGTAAGTTGAAGACATACGTGCCACGATGATTTTCTGCAGTGTGTTATTTCCATGAAGCGAAAAAGTGGACTGAACATAATCTGAACTGCATAGGCAAGCAACAAATTATCTAATTTTTTAAGTATCAGAGGAAATAAAAAGAGGAAGAAAAAGGGGGAAAAAATGTGTTCCAGAGCAGATGACAAAGACAAACGTGCAAATTTTAATGACCGCAGCTCTGGGCTTGAAGAGTGTGATTAAACCGGTTCTTACTAAAGACCCTTTAAGAGAGTTCCAGGTATTATTAATATATTATATACATATTTCTTTAAAGAACACAGGAAGAGCACGTCTTTCAGATTTAATGACATACATTATATGGCTATTAGGCGTATAGGGTTCTTATCTAACTCTAATTATTTTCTATTTTTATCAGAGCAGGTTTAATAGGAGGAGGCAGGGTTTCTGATGTGCTGCAAAATCCATCACTGACTGACAAACAGCGTTTTAATGCATTCTTAAATAAGTCAGAAAGTGTGTAATTATACAGACAACGTTAATTAATAGAATTTGCATACACTATTAAAGCTGTACATCAGGCAAAGGAAAACAAGTACAGAGCATTAATCACCAATACTCCTACATTTCCATCTGTCAGAAACAGATCTGTCTGACGCTGTGTTGATTTATTCTAAATTTAAGCATCATGTCTTGGTCAGGGATCATACTTGGGTCTGCTATTGCCTGTTCAATACACGTGCGTAAATAAAATATTAAGAAATACTTTTCTGTGTTGGCGTCCCCTCCAGGGTGTATTCCCGCCTTGCGTCCAATGATTCCAGGTAGGCTCTGGACCCCCCGCGACCCTAAATTGGATAAGCGGTTACAGATAATGGATGGATGGATGGACTTTCCTGTGTATCTTCCAATTGTAGATTACTTATTCAAAAAACACTATTTGAAATGCACTGGCAACAAAATGGGACAATGGAGCAGCTGTACATGAGCTTAAGGTCATGCCAAATACCAAGCATTGGCAACAGGGAATACACTGACCAAGCTTTGGGCTGAGCAGTGATAGAACTGCATTCTCTGGAGTGATAGAGCTCCATCCAGTACCTCTGGGATGAGTTGGAGTGGTACCTGACATTAGTAATGTTCTTTCTGACCACAAAAATGTTCCACAAACAGATGTAAAGACTTCCCAAAAGATTAGAGGCAGCAACATGCAGCAAATTATTTATTAACTATTAACTACCTATTAATACCCTTGAAAAAATACTGGATAAGCAGGTGTCCAAAAACTTTTGACCATATTGGGCCACAATGTTTTTTTGTTGAGCGAAGGGAAAAACTCTGTTGAGTAGGACTTTTCCGACCCATGAGGACTCAACGTGACATTGAACGTTTTTTTCTGAGAAAAGGACTAAAGGGATACTTTCCTGTTCCACAAAATTAGTTTGTCCAATTCGCCTTGTGAGTCATACACACACACACACACACACACACACACACACACACATATATATATATATATATATATATATATATATATACACATACAAGCATGCGTGCTACTTAATGATAGGCTGAAGCTTTTTCCAGGACCTTTAGTGAGAGTAAGTTGGCCAGAGGCTAAATGAAGCCTGAATGGATGTGTTTGGCAAATAGACTAACATCATTATCTGTGGCGTTAGTGTGATGTAGTGGAGATGTTCACAGCTGCCTGGATGACCAGGGTATCGCTGAACAGTGAGGCTCTCTGGGTGGGCCACAACAGGGACAAAAAAAATCTTCCCCTGGAGAGAGATCCAGAGATGTGAAATCACAGCATTCACAAGTGCTCTTTCTGTCAACACTCAGACGGCCAGAGGCTAGCTTCAGAGAAACAGTGGAGTGGAGTCTGGAGGGAAGGCACATCACAGACCCATCGCGCCAAGACGTAAATGAACAAACACAGTATTTCAAATGTCCATGTGCTCTTTCAGCCCAAACCTCTTGCAGTGGTGCCACCCATCGTCTTCTTTCTCTGCAAGAGCACAAGCAGAAACATTAGCTAGAGACACAAGCTAGACATTTTCCCACAGCACAAAATACAAGATGTTTTAGGCAAAATGACGAATTGGAAAATGCTGTTTGCATTTGCCTTCAATTTAGAGTCAAGTTACCTGTTCAATTGGACCTACTAATACAGGTATGGGTCAGGGGCTGCTGTGGACTAAATATTAGAGGAAGGGTAGTGTGGGAACAGCGCTTCCTCTGCCCTCAACATCCCAACTGCTCACTGAGTTCTATGGTTGGCTGCCCAACACTCCAGGTGTGTGTGTGTGTGTACTACCACAGATGACTTCAATCTGCAGTCTGTTTGCTTGCACTACTGTAAATTGTAAATGGCAATAGAAGCACGACTCACATTTCTTAATGTAACTCAACAGAGTTGTTGAATGTCTCTGGAGCAGTGAGCAGAGCTGAGCTGCAGATGTTTAACACACACAGACTCCAGAGTAGAGACTGTAGAGACTGAGATATGCAGCTGATAGTATTGACATCATTGTATAAATGTTTATCTGCCAACAGACACATTTTTTATTAATTTTAAACTGAATTCGGAAGAAATTTAAATGAACATCTAACTAAAACCCACTATGATGTCCAGACTTGTGATACCAAGTTTATAAAACGCCGCAATTCAAATCTGAACCCACTGGCAAGAATTAAACAACTCCACAGTTTAGGGTCTGATTCTTCTCAGAGGACTGAGTCAGAGCCTAAAGCGACTTCACTCCGCTGTCAGAGCAAGCACTACCTCAGATCACACTGCTTTCACTCCGACTTGACGTTTTAGAGCACAAGGCGGTAGGCCTCAGGTCACAGTCAGCCAGGATTCCGAGTGTCACCATGTCAAAACCTATCTTAGGACTCATAAATCTAGCAGCCTACCGAGGGTCATTATAAAGGGCAGTGTGCACTGACCTTAACAGCTTGATGTAGACTAACATCTATATACATTACATCCCAAATATAAAACCTTATCCTAATACATTATGCATGCAAGCCTTAGTAGCACTGACTCACCCACTGGCTCCATCATGAAAAATCTTAAATGTGTCACATTACAACCTGAGGATGCTATTAGCAGTATAGCGTAACAAAAAAAAAACTAATACCAGGCATGTAGCAGAAGACATAGGACTGGGATTAATAAGAACATTGTTAGGTCATAACTTCATAAAGGAGGAGGAGACTGGTTGAAATATGAAAGAGAGTTCATAACTCTCAACAAGGCATGTGTTTACCGGCAATCAGCTTGCTGGTAAAGCCACAAGCAAACACCGATCCCCAAACTCCTCACACATACGAGGGCTAATACACATATCATATGTCATATTTCATATATATTATACAGAAAGGAAATCATAACAGCGCCACCCTCCAGGCCGTATACATTCTTCAGTAACACATTTCCACCATTTCTCAGTTCCACCAACCGTTCTCACTGCAGGTTAATACAAAACATGTTCTTTTGCTTAGAAAGAGGGATAGACAATGATACTTCATTGTTCTAATTTAATACAAATAAGTTACATTTAAAGAATATCATTTAAAGAAACAGATGATTTAGTAATGACCCTGACACAAGTGCATTCTGTGTTTGAAACTGAGAAACTTGGAAAACTGCACTCTGGAATGGAGGGGTTGTCTTTGTGGTTGTGGTTCAATTGCATGGTCCCCAGAGGTCACCATGTTTAATGTAGTTGTGCATTTGGTTAAGAACCAGTAGGCAAAGAAATTGAACTACAATTACACAGACATGCTCTGCAAAGAAAATGTTTAGAGTACCTTTAATAAAGGACAGAATATTTAGAGAGAATTGGCAGTCATTTTCTAATTACTAATTTTAATAGTAGCACTTCAAATGCCTAAAACTGCACCTGCTTTTATTAGGGTAAATACTATTATTTATTAGGCTGTTGACCTCCCTTTTTAATGTACCCTTGGTCTAGTATGTAAGAACCTCTGTAGACAGAAGTGTATGTAATCTCAAAGCTGTTGTCCAAAGAAAAAACAACGTAATGCAATAAATCAATTAGCAAATGAATAAAATCAGTTAAATTATCCATCCTTGAACATCCATCAATAAGACTCATTGAAACCTCACATGGTTTGGCTCATGAACAGTGGCATTCCAGAAAGACTTCACTTACTCTGTAGAGATGTTTTCAGACGTAACACTTCCTTTCCATTGCATTAAATTCTCTCTAAAGAACTTGGATAAACAGATCACGGTATTTTCCCATTCATTTTGACCTTGTACATTCTAATGCTGGGTCTGGAGTGTAAACCCATGGCATGTCTTTCAGAACCAATTAGAAACCACTGGTCATGATGACTCATCAGTTAGCACTTCATTAGTGTTGTGTTTGTTAGGAATACAGGATGGTGTGTGTGTGTGTGTGTGTGTGTTTCCCTGGTGCTGTGACTGGAATCTAGCCAATTACAACATAATTGTGATTATATGGATTATTTTTCATCACCATGCATGGCCTTAAAAGCTTGTTAAAGCTTAAGAGATTTTTGTGTTAAAAAGAATAGCAAATAATTCAATTTACAACTTGTCTTCAGTAGAAATTCTTTAAAGGTAATTATTAGCTAAAATATTATTTTCGTTTCAAATATATTCATTCATTCATTATCTGTAACCTTATCCAGTTCAGGGTCGTGGTGGGAATACACCCTGTAGGGGGCGCCAGTCCTTCACAGGGCAACACAGACACACACACACACCTACCTACCTATGGACACTTTTGAGTCGCCAATCCACCTACCAACGTGTGTTTTTGGACTGTGGGAGGAAACCGGAGCACCCGGAGGAAACCCACGCGGACACAGGGAGAACACACCAACTCCTCACAGACAGTCACTCGGAGCGGGAATCAAACCCACAACCTCCAGGCCCCTGGAGCTGTGTGACTGCGACACTACCCCAAATATATTCAGAACTAATATTAATAATCTTAATTTTGTCCAAGTTATCAATGTGTCTCCTTATTTTTCTCCATCATTTGAACACATTAAGTAGGTGGAAGGATGGAAATACTCCAGAGATACTCTGAATAAATATGCATTAAATTACATAGAATTTTTTTTAAAGATTTTGTAGATACATGAGGTTTCCTTTGAGCAGCCATGAAGTATAAATGTTGCAAATTACTCTCCACAGCCCATATCTCTTCATTTCTGAGGCAGAAGTAAAAGGGTGTGTGAGAGTTTTTTGATTTCTGCAGGTCTCTAGGCCTGTTCTTTCTCTTTCTCTCAGCTCTCCCCAGATTAAGCATCAGTGACGTGAGGCAATAATGTAGCACTGAAGACTTGCATGAAAAGGAAGACAAATGAAGTATTATATGAGACAAGTCAGAGAAAGCTCAACATGTTTGCGCCACTTCCTTCCTCTTTTCCTCTGAGATGTTTGGGTATCAGCTCTCACTCATAAAACCTGTCCCTCAAAACCACCTCCATAGCACTTTAGGACATTAATCATATCATTTCAATAATAGATAATGATGGGTTTTTTTTGTAATGCACTTTAATGGCAAGTCATCCCTAGGAGGACATCACTATAATATTGCAAGCTCTAAAACTTGGGGATAAAATAAAATATAAGAATCCAATGAGACAAAAATTTGAAATCGTATACAGGCCACAGAAAAAAAATCTGTGATGTTGCTGTGAATCTTGCAGAAGAATTTGCTATGGGAACTGAAAATGATCAAAAGCAGGTCGTAATTAATGCAGGGAATGATGCCAGAAGTTGTATATACTCGCATTTTAAAAAAATCACAACTGGATGTAAATATAGCTTTAAAGAAAATAATACATGTTGATAAAATAATGTGCATAGTACCGAATACAACCAAGCCATAGGTTCAGATAATGTGTGAGCAGCACTATCTCTTATGGCACATTTTAAAGCTCTAGCCATTCTTGTGCAACCACAGTGGAGCTTGCTATTTAATGGTAGATTTACCCCAATATTAAGGTTTAAGCACTGAATGCAACGATGGAAACTGTTTAAATGCCTGAGGTTTCTTTGCACTTCTAGCACCGATTCACACAACCAGGAAGTACCTGTAAAACATACTAGACCCTTGCATATTGGAATTATGGTCACTCTGGATGACTTAACAATCTCTCTCAAGGTGAAAAACACTGCAAACTGTGTGGCATTTCAATAATATTTTCTATATTGTCTCAAAAGATACATTGAACAAGGCATAAACAGGAAATTGTAGTGATGCAACCATGCTTTTTGTATATTTAGTCTTGAATTATGCTCTGTTGCCTTGTCATTGTAAAATTCAGCCATAAATAATAGCTGATACCTTTAGCATTAATCAGAATCATTGTCAGCCTGTGAGGTCAAACAGTTCATTGTTGTAATACTGTTGGTTTTCTTACAATTTGCTCTGCTTCAGGTACAATAGGTTTTATAATAAAGAAAACGTCTGTCTAATGGACAGAACAAAGCACTACTTACGTTGTGTTTGAGAGAAAGGGAAAAATAAAATAAAAATAGTTAGCTAGCATGTAGCTTGGAGAGAAAGCATGCTAGCTAGCACTGAAACTAATTTGTCTGATGTTAATCTGAAATTTTAATCAGTTTTAACCTTAACATGTCTCTACAACCATAACAAAATATCTCCGCAATGTGACTGTGTAAACAGATTTTGGTCTTTAAACACACACACACACACATTCCTTTAACTCGCACTTGTTCACTAGTCAGGGTTACAGTGGGTCAATAAGCATTTACCAGCTGAGAGCTCTCATCTTTTTAATGCCATTTGTAGATTTTAAGCTCACAATTTTGGCACCACAGTATAATCAGCTCAGCTCTGGCCTGCTGTGAGGATTATTTTGTATAAATATCATAATCCAGGCTTCTTAGTGCTCTTCAGATTTGCAGATCAGTTGCAATGTGCTGTTGCTTAACTGACATTTTAGATGATAACTATGTTTCAGTTAGCACTTTAAGGCTGATATAAAAGTGTGCCTATTTCTAAAGTTCAACCTGATCCTCTTCTTAAATAATGTGATGTTAAAAAGCTATTGGTCCATTTGTTGCAAACAATAATAACTGAGACTTTTTTTTACTTCTCACAACCTATGTTTTTAAGTATATATTTATATAATACGACAGAGTGTTGTCAAAAAAAACAAGATTCCAAGATAAAGTCAGAATTCTGAGAATATTCTCGGAATAATTCGCTGCACATATAATGGCACAGACACACATTGGAACTGTGGAATGCAGTGTGTTGCTGAAGTCTATAGACTATAGATTTCAGGAATAAACACTCAGTTCTCTTCCACATCAGGACCACAGTGTGATTAGTATTTAATCCCTGAATCCGTGCACAAACCCATGGCATGTAATTTCACCTGATACCGTTAATGATCACGAAAATGATGGATCCAGAGCGAGTGGAACTCCGGTGTGGCCACGAGGCTCCGTTGCGTTATGGCTCGGACTCGTACAATAAACTAAAGCCTTAAGCATCGCAGTCAGGGGCTGCACAGACAGGGTTGTCATGTCTGTGGATGTGTTTAATAAATAATTCTGTTCACTTCATTGACTGCTTCTTTCACAACTCACGCATGGTGCACAGACTGTAAGTTTTATAATAAATAATAACCCAAACAGTGTTTCTCTAAATATTCAGATTATACAGGGTGGGCCATTTATATGGATACACCTTAAAAATGGGAATGGTTGGTGATATTAACTTCCTGTTTGTGGCACATTAGTATATGGGAGGGGGGAAACTTTTCAAGATGGGTGGTGACCATGGCGGCCATTTTGAAGTCGGCCATTTTGGATCCAACTTTTGTTTTTTTCAATGGGAAGAGGGTCATGTGTTATAGTTAACTTTTTGAGAATTTCACAATTTTTTGGGAATCTTGTTTTTTGTTTTTGTTTTTTTAATGCCGTGGCCCTAAAACCCAGTCGTAATATAGCGCTCTTGCTCAGAAAAGATTTAAAGCCATGAAAGGGCACCTTTTTATTAATTTACTTGTTAACTGTGATAGGATACAGTGGATTTCACAGAAAGTTGTGATTCTACATAAATTGTTTCTCCGGTAAGTACATACACATTGTAGCTCTTCTAGTACTTTTATGTATTTCCATATGTTTAGGGCTACACACTGTGCTTGTGGCCTTTGTAATACTGAGACTGTAGACTCTGCAAAGTGTTAACAATCTCTCTGACCAGTAGTCATGTTCAAATATGTTCTGTGACCATTCTGACCAGAGTTCCAGATGAATAGGTATAGTCTGAATCAAGCTTTTTACATAAACCAACAAAGGTAAATAGTTTGGGGCAAAGTAATGTAAGTAGTCTATTTTATCGATATTTTTATTTTATATTATTTGGTTCATATTGTGCAGCCCTAGTCACACGTTATTACTCCTCCCTTAAAGATATAGCAGTTATTTGATCTGCAGAGATTCCACCCTGCTGTGTCTGGCTGATGTAATGATGACTGTGACTCTCAGCAGCTTTTTACAAACCACTGCCTCCAGAGAGGTGACAGACAGGGGCTGGATATGGAGAATTTATGTTGTCATTTTAATGCAATAGTGAGTTCTCTCTCTCTCTTTCCCTGTCTGTCTTTTTTTTTTTGCTTCCTCACTCTCTTTCCCTCTTTCCCTGTCTGTCTTTATTTCTCTGTCCATCTCCTTTTTTTCTGTCTGTATCTGCGATCTTTCACTTTCTCACTCTCTGTGCCATATTCATCCTCTCCGTGTTTCTTTCCAGTGCGTTCTCTCTCTCTCTCTCTCTCTCTCTCTCTCTCTCTCTCTCTCTCTCTCTTTTCCTCTCTCTCTTTCCTCTCTCTCTCTCTCTCTCTCTTTCCTCTCTCTCTCACTCTCTCTCTCTCATCCCCCCCCTCTCTCTCTCTCTCACCCCCCCCCTCTCTCTCTCTCTCTCACCCCCCCCCCTCTCTCTCTCTCTCATCCCCCCCTCTCTCTCTCTCTCTCTTTTTCCTCTCTCTCTCTCTCCTCTCTTTTTCCTCTCTCTCTCTCTCTCTCTCTCTCTCTCTCTCTCTCTCTTTCCTCTCTCTCTCTCTCTCTCTCTCTCTCTCTCCCTCTCTCCCTCTCTCTCTCTCTCTCTCTCTCTCTCTCTCTCTCTCTCTCTCCCTCCCTCCTTCTCTCTCTCTTTCTCTCTCTCTCTCTCTCTCTCTCTCTCTCTCTCTCTCTTTCCTCTCTCTCTCTCTCTCTCTCTCTCTCTCTCTCCCTCTCTCCCTCTCTCTCTCTCTCTCTCTCTCTCTCTCTCTCTCTCTCTCTCCCTCCCTCCTTCTCTCTCTCTTTCTCTCTCTCTCTCTCTCTCTCTCTCTCTCTCTTCATTTCAGTTCAATTTGCTTTATTGACATGACAAATGCACACATTTGTATTGTTAAAGCATTCATTAAAAAAGTTTGGCTCTCTCTGGTTCATTGATCATGTTTAAAAAGGCCAGAGGAAGCAGATGGTCTTGGGATGAATGTGTGGTGATTCTAATGGTACTCCACTGGCAGTCCTTCTGCTCTCCAGAGGCCAGTTCTCTCACTGTAAACCAGTGATAAACCAGAGAGAGAAAAAGGCAAAGGGAGAGAAAGAGAGAGAGACTTGGAGAGGAAGATAAGACAGAAGCTCTGGCATTTATTTTCATATCCTGAAATACAGCATAACTCTGCACTCTTGAACATAAAATGTCAGAAATACGTATTTGGCACAACCCTAGAGGAGAATTACTTTTGGTTTCCTAGAAATCCTGTCAGGTTTTTTTTTTTTATGTGAGGTATCTGTTTTCAGACCTCATGGAACTGACTCAAGTAGCATTCAAAAACCTTGAGTTATTTTGTGGGGAACTGCAGTTCTTTATGGTTTGTTTACATTTAGAAATTGTGCATCTTTTAAAGAGGAACTGTATGTTTGAGGGAAAGAACTGACTCTTGTTTGTACATAGCTGCAGTTTAACTTGTTTTTGTAAGTTTTACTCACTAACTAACACAGAAACGCATTTGTAACTCGAGTTGTTTAGTTTTGTAGTACTTTTGGACTAAGTATTAATATGTGGTTAGTTTATGGAGCAGGAATAGTGTATTATCCTCATCTTTCTTCATGCTTTTCAACATCTGGAGATCTCTCTGTTGTCTAAAAAATACAACAGAGGAGAGGTTTACCCTTAGTTCACTTTGCCACCCTTAATCACCTGTGTTCCTCCACACAAGCCACCTGCCCAAACATTTCTATCCTATCACACATATACAGTGATACAGATATAATGAAGAGCTTGGACTGGAGCTGTCCTTCGTGGTGTAACTGATCTAATACAGATTCCAGCTTCAGCTTGAAGTGATCAAATAAAAGCACCATTGCCTATAAAACAGATGACATCCAGACTGGCACCCTGCATTTCTTATTTCTGTATGACAGTGGCAATAAGCATGAGGGGTTCTGTCTGTTCCTGAGCAGAGTGCCCATCACATGACAGAAAAGAGTTATTGGAGACACAATGAATATAATGTAATATAATTTAATGTGGGTGCTGATGGTATAAAGTAGTAAAAATGATCCCTAAATATTTACACACAAATTCATTCATTACCTACCACGTAAATGCACGCCCACACACACACACACACACACTCACATGCAAACATCAAAAGCAATAAAATGTGCTTATCACCTCAGACTCAGCAAAGTCTGCACAAGTACCTGGTACAAAAGGCACAACAGCTTCTACTGTTTTAGTCACTTGTTTACACCACTCCAAACATGCCTCAGAATGAGCTCCATTGTTGCAGATGATAAATGACCCATGAGTACTTTAATTTGTACAAAGGTCATGCTGTACCTAGAGTAAAAGGATTGAATCATACACAGATCTGGATTAATATATTAAGGGCTTTTTTATGTTTAAATGAACAACTTCAAAAACCTATTGTAATTCATGATTTTACAGGAGTAGTAGAAAACCAAATGTACAGTTGTTTTCTACGTGAGACGATTTGTTCAGTGTTCTGTTAGTGAGCTAAAGTCAATAGTCACACAAATCCTTTCCTAAATCCTAATTATATCCTTGAAACCCTCTCAAACCACATTCAGCTCTTCTTTAAGGTGGCAAAGACATTCATTCATTCACTCATTATCTGTAAGCGCTTATCCAATTCAGGGTCGTGGTGGGTCCAGAGCCTACCTGGAATCATTGGGCGCAAGGCAGGAATACACCCTGGAGGGGGCGCCAGTCCTTTACAGGGAAACGCAGACACACACACATTCACTCACTCACTCACACCTACGGACACTTTTTGAGTCGCCAATCCACCTACCAACATGTGTTTTTGGACTGTGGGAGGAAACCGGAGCACCCAGAGGAAACCCACTCGGACACGGGGAGAACACACCAACTCCTGGTGGCAAAGACATTTTTATCTAAGTTAGGAAACAGTATAATTGAGTCTAAGATCTGGGCCGTTGACATTCTTTGGCAATGCTTTGAAATGCCCAGTGGCGATAAATTAGCTTCAGTTCAAAAAGAGGCAGTGGCTGGCTAAAAAAAAGGGTGAATGAGGTGTGGTCCAGGATTGTACTCATTCCTTGTCTGGGAAACCAAAACATAGATCATAATCTAGGCTTTATTTTGTCCATGTACAAAAAAAAAACATAGGTTATTTGTCCATCATATAGAGTAGTGCATCATGATAGAATAAATACAGGATTTTTAATCTATGTGAGAAATGAAAGCCATTATAAACATCACAAATGTTCCAAGTTTATTAACACATCTGTTTAATTATGTAAATAGAAATCCACCACTGAGCTCGTTTACAGCAGGCAGCATCCTGTTTTAATGTAACTTAAATGACTTCTGCAAAAAAAAGGAAAGGATGATTGTCTTAATGAACAAACAGCACAAACATGGTTTATGTAAATGAGCCTCGTAGAGCATTGAGGAACATATTTTATGTTATAATTAATGCAAAAGTACTCAGACTTCCCCCTCACCTCCAACCCCCTTTAATAAAACAATCTTGTCTATATACAAACTGCTGCAGCCTGTATATATATATGTATCTGTTTATATATACATATATATATAAAAACAGATCACCTACTCCTGCCCTGAGGGGCTTGCTCTTCTTCTTATCCATTTTGCATATGACAATAAGTTTGAATATATGTTGTTGTACAGATAAAAAATACCACTCATTCATTCATTGTCTGAAACCACTTATCCAGTTCAGGGTCACGGTGGGTCCAGAGCCTTCCCAGAATCACTGGGCACAAGGCAGGAACACACCCTGGAGGGGGCGCAAGTCCTTCACAGGGTGACACTCACTCACACACTCACATTCACATACACACAAGTCACCAATCCACCTACCAACGTGTGTTTTTGGACCGTAGGAGGAAACCGGAGCACCCGGAGGAAACCCACACAGACACAGGGAGAACACACCACACTCCTCACAGACAGTCACCCGGAAGAAACCCACGCAGACACAGGGAGAACACACCAAAGTCCTCACAGACAGTCACCCGGAGCGGGACTCGAACCCACAACCTTCAGGTCCCTGGAGCTGTGTGACTGCGACACCTACCTGCTGTGCCACTGTGCCACATCCACTGTGTGAAAATAATGTGTTCACTTTTAAACTATTTAGATTTATTATTTATCGATTTCCCATTATATTACAACATTGATTACACACTGCCTGCTTCAAGGCCCACCAGACAGTCTAGGTTTTTGCTTGATCCCAGCTCAGCTTCCAGCACAGAAATACAGCAAAAACATTGTGTCTAAGGGGCCTTTTGGACTTGCATTTCAGAACTACTTCTCCAATCCCTCTAACAAGCCCTGTTCCTCGGTTTGTTTGCTTGTTTGTTAGTGCAGCTATATGCCTGCTGTTTCTTAATTGAAGACAATATGGGCTTTTTGCAATTAAAACACAGCTGATGCAGAAAATCCTGTGACATCCACATTAGTACTCCAGGGTGCACAGATGCTCAGTCATCTGATGACAGAGGCAAAAAGCATGAGGAAAATGAGATTCCAATGAGCAACAGACCAGTGAAGTACAAGTGAGCGTTCTTATTAACACTGAGGACAGCAGGGATCGCTCCCAGCTGCCCAACAGCACATTAGTTATCTGATTTATCTGACTCCATCTAGCCTCAGGATCAGGCTTATCATGGGGTGATGCTGATGATTTCGTAGCCTCTGTTGTTATCCCCCTAAATCTCTTATAAATGTCTCTTTAATATTTGGAAAGTTAGAAGGCTGCAAAGACGTCAAGCCAATGTGGTAAACAGACACTCCATTAAAGTCTGACTCAGGAATTGTTTTGAATGTCTACACATTTTGATATTTTCTAATGAAATACAAGTTTATTGCATTTCTCTGAAGAAATACATGGCAAAGTCATTCTCATGGAAACTCGTGGAAATAGATCATTTTTTTTGGAAGATATAAAACCCATGGAGCACAAATCCTCAGCAGACATCAATATTCTGATGAAGGCTTTCAGAATTAGCACTGCATGAATATTATACCCATTTCCTAGTCGTGAGGGCTAGCAAATGCCTCTTTTTAAAACTGTAGCTATTACACATTACTGGACACTGTTAAACACTTATGTGCAGCTCAGCACACTTGGAGTCGAACACTAATGGGCCACTTCTAATGAATTGGCACCATAATGGGTTTGAATTTGTTGGAAATGTTTGTTGGACAGAGTTGGTTCAGTTTGTTGGAAAGTGTTGAGTCAGTTTGTTGGACAGAATTTGATCCATTTTTTTGGATGGCATTGGGTCTGTGTTCTCTGGACTTAGCCCCTGTTACAGTAAACAAGTCAGAGGAGCCTTTAGAAATCCACCTAGTCCTGAACTTTGCTTTGGCCAGATGGTTAAACCAGTGGAACAGAAGGTTCAGTTTTGTTGTTTTTGGGGAGGAAGTGATGGCTGGCAGCAAAACATGAGACGAAGAAAAAAATAAAAGAAGAAGAAAAAGTCTGAATCAGAAGGCCTATTCTTTGTCAAATTGGGTGGAATGTTTGAGAGAAGGTCCCATGATATCATCAGAGATTGCCAGAGAGAGTTTGCGTAGGCTGTACGATCTAGCTTGAATGTCATCCTAATTTGTTACATTTATGAACACACATAGATAAACGCTGTTCTCCATTCGGATGAATATGATCCAAATCCTGCTGAAGGTGCTGTGCGCACAGACGGGGGCTTCCCTTTTCCACACGAAACCTGGCAGCACACAGACCACTCTGACAGCTTAAAGATTCCAGACTATGGTTGAGCACAGCCCCAAGCTATGGAAAAACCTGGAGAGCATGGAGCAGGATTAGGAGTCTTGGGAGAGGTGTATAGAGTCTTGTAAGTTTACAGTTCATTTTATACAATATGAAATCGAATCAACACTTCATCATGCACATGTTTGAGTGAAAACAGAGTCGTGTCATTTCCTGTAGCTGAGTATGTGCAGATTGAACTTTCTTCCCATTGATTTTAAGAGTGGTGAGCTATGACTTTTAGAGCTAGGTCTCCAGTTTGAGTTGTTGATGTCAAATCTCGGTCAAAATTGGCAGAAAGGACACCTACAGAATGAGGCGAATTACTGCTAAATGCTAACACTAAGCAAATAGCTGTTCAGATCAATCATTATTTTTGGTCATCTTATCACAAGTTAACACCTGGAGTTATGAGCTGATGAGGACAGTTTGAGGTACATATCACCTGCCTCTGCCATGTGCAGTTGGTGGATGTGTGTGTCCATATCAGAAATTCTAACTGTGATTGGTTGATTCCACTGTCAGTTCATAATTGTTAGTGCTTAATGTGACAAAATAGGCTTTCAGTTCGGCTCCTGAAGTCCTTACCAATGGCAGAGCTCACTTGGCTCTATCACTTGGCTCTATTGTTTCCAAATAACATTAACAGTGAAATTAGTAATATGCATATATTTTATTTAGCTTATTTATTTGAAACTTTTTAATTTATTTGTTTATTTATATATATATATATATTTTTTTTTAATATCGGAATAACAGGGATTAGGTTTAAAGACCTAAAATGACCCTTAGTATTTTAGTTTTCTGCACCAAAGCCCATGTTCGCAAAGCTCATCAGATTCTGAGTGTGGGCTCTGTATTTTTCTAAGACTTGTAGCACTGAGCTGACACAGTAATAGATGCATGAACTCAGCTCGGGCAGCATAAAACACATTAACATTTTATGACAACCTGGGACTGAAGGATAGAGTCTATCAGTTACATGGGTTATAGAGGAACTGTACTGGTCTATCATACACTATGAGTCAAGAGCTGCCTCTATGCATTTTTATGAGCACATGACAGATTCTGTGAAAGAATAAACTGATCCTGCCATTTTTTTCTAGATGTCAGCAGAGGGCCTGGATGTAAATGTCAACTCATAAACAGATACAGTGCTTTAAATAGGAAATGTAGTTTATCGATGACCCAAAGCATATTCTACATCATGATAAAATCTAAGAAAATGGCTGGTGCCAATATAAAAAACAACTCAATGATAATGAGTAATGAAAAACTATATAAACCTCTATATTCTAGTGCTATGTTTGCTCTAAGCCAATGTAAGTTCTCATGAACATGTGGTGACCTTTTTAAAAGATGATTAAACACAAATATTTGAACATTTGAAAAAGTCACAGTTTTAATATTCAAACATCTAGTATATATATGTGTACTTTTTGAAAACCCAGGCTAATTACTTTTAGAGTTTTCTATTGTCTATGTTCCTGGCACATCACTGTAATTAACATATGGCCATTTCATTATGCGGAAATGTAGAAGCCAATTTCTGCCACAGAGGAGAAACGCCTATAAAGGTCATTTTACACATCAATAATCAGAGACAACAGGTAATTACTCAGACTTTATGTTATGAGACACATAAATATTTTGAACTGGTTGAATGAGTCCACAGATGAGTTCCAATGTCATAGCTAAATATGCTTCATGTGCTTTGATGGGTGTAAAGATTACCCAAAGTACTGGGAAATTGCAATGAATATTATATGAACATATTTCCCTTAATTATTAAGTCTAATTAGTCTAGTATCTGGAGAATACCCAGAATTTTTCTACTATGTTTTTATCACTGTGAAAAAGAAGGATGCTGCAGTCTTTCTCATTGGATGTGTTTACAGTGATCCCTCGTGTTTCGCGGGGGATGCGTTCCAAGAACTCCCGCGAAAAACGAATTTCCGCGAAGTAGAGGAAAGATATTTTTTTTATGTATTTAACGAGTATTTGGACTTTTAAAACCCTCCCTGTGCTGTTAACAACCCAACCTTTGCATTAAACAGTCGTTCTATAATGTTTTTCAGCTGGAACTACATGTGATATCCGACCAGTTTCTTTAATAGAGCCATTCCTAAGCTGTGATTTAGTGTCAGTAAATTTCACTCGGATGTGGACATGAACAATACATGTACTGTACGTAAAAATACTTACGTTTTTCCTAGACTTTCTCTCAATTTCCGCAATAAAGCGGCCATAAGCCCCCTTGAAAAAACCCGCGAAGTAGCGAATCCGCGAAAGATGAACCGCGAAGTAGTGAGGGATTACTGTAAATAACTTTAACTGACAACTGATGACAAGTAGAAACTTCACATTGCCTGGTCATAGACTTTTAAATATTTTGGCTCTAGATTTTGTGGAGTATAAGCGACTATGAAAGTCTTGTTGATCTGATAGTTAGGAAATTAAATGTATGCCCATATTCACACTTATTAAGCTGTTTTCTCAGACATAAGCTTAATCTGGGGTTGGGAAACTAACCCTTAATTTAAGGGGTAAACCAAGGTTAAGTTCATCATCACTCTCTGCACAAACCCTCAGGGTAATTCTGCTCATCCTCTACACCCCATCCAGAATCAGTCGCATTCCTGCAGTCTCAGCCTGAATCCTTTATTTAAAATAGAACGTCATTGTCCATGAACAGAATTATGCCCTGGAGCCCATTTCAACTTCACTTTCCACTGCCCACAGCCGTGAGTAATGGGCCTACACTATCCGCATGGCTAGCCAAATTTTCTGCACTCCTATTCAAGTCTAAAAAAAGCATGTTTCCATGTTTGGTGCTACGTAAACCCATGTTGTATGTTACATGCTTGTAAGAATGGATCTGGAACCCAGGAGATAAAGCCATGGCTTCATTCCTTTAGCCCTTAATACTATAAAGCATTGCAAAGCATAATATTATGGAGGGTCTCGTCAGGTTGAGTTGGTGTTCACTAACTACATGTGATCAATGTGACTTTGACCATGGAACAGCTGTGGCTCAGGTATTGATTTCTTGAGCTTTCTACTAACAACTGTTTACACACAATGGTGTGAAAAATAATCAACAACCAGCGAGTGGCAAGTCTGTGGTCTGAAATGCCTGGTTAAAGTCAGAAGGGAATGGCTAGGTTTGGCCAGTAGTGATTAGAAAAGGAACTCAGAACACATCCAACCTTGAAGCGGATAAGCTACAGCAGAAAAAAAAAGTCAGGTTGAAGTCTATGGACACAAATCTGATGCCACAGTGGTCACCAAAATCTTTTTGGTCAATCGCCGAATCTTTGATGAATCTAGACTTGATATGAACAGCAAGAAACCATGGATCCAAAATGCAGTTTTCTTGGCACACATTGGAAAGTTTTGTATAAATAATGCCTCTTTTGAATGCCACAGTCATGGACAATTGTTTCTATCATGAAGGCTATAAAGCTGGGCGATTTAAAGGTCGGAAAATGAACAGTCTGTAGCTTCAGTGATGGGAAAGAGGGAGGGCAAGCCTAGCCACCCAGAGGGAGCCAGTCAAGTGTTTTTGTTTTGTAAGGAAATAGATTGTGCTTCAATCTTGTTTTAGAGCAATGCCCCGTAGTAGCCAGTGGTTAGTGAGTGTGAAGTGGATGAAACCACTCAAATGAAGGCGCTGTTGTTAAAGATTGACTTGTTGCAAATTATAGTCTGTAGCATGGTGTGTTATATGTACAGATCTTAGCTGAAAAGGTGACGAAATGTACAACAGAATACTGTTATTATTAATGCTAATTCATGACCTGTAGGTGTGGGATTTTCACTCTGTGTTTCAATGACACTTACCTTCGACTCTTGTGCCCTATATTCTGAAACATACATGTAGTCCTTATATGGATTAGGAGTTTACAATCTTTTATTATTCATACAATGGCTGTATTCAGTGCATGATATTTATTCTTACTCAACGCCTAAATCCACTGAGAAAGTGGATAGCGTATTTGCATCATCGCTAACACCTATGCTGTTGTCTCAAAGGTGATGACTCACAATTCGTTCAGTTTTTCTTGTGTCTTTAGGACCATGTTTATCCAGGGTGCTAGATGCTAAATGGAATTAATCGGCTGTTTTCTGTTGGTTTGTGAGATCCCGTTTCACCCAGTGACTATGAAAATGAACCATTAGCATTGCTGTGATTAAAACATGGCGGTGGAGTGATCTAGTTCTCATTCCTCTCGGGTTCAGGACTGTAATTAGCACCTGTGTTCTTTCTGAGTGACCTTTTTAATATTGGCTGGCTGAGCTGGGGGGTTGGACTTTGCGCTTTTTGATTTGCTTCATGTAAAGTGGTGCTGAATTGTCATGATACAACTGTGTGCAAAAGTTTGACCTTATTGAACAAACAGGGACTATGTCCAGGACCACTGGCCACATTTATAAAGCACCAGGAGCACAATCAAATGACCAACAGTTTGTGCGCACTGGTTAGTCCAGTGTTACATCTGATATCTAGGGTATTAATTAGGGCCTTGCCTCTCTTTCCTGCAGTAAAAGCTTCAACTCTTTTTGGGAAGGCTTTACACTTCAGGTTGGAACATTGCTGTTAAGATTTGTTTACATTCAGCGTCATAAACATTAGTGTTTAGATATGAGTGTTGGATGATTATTTCTGGCATGCTACTTCATGTCAGCAGTTCCTCTGCTCCACAGCATAGTGGCGAGGGGGTGGGGAGTGGATTTGCACACCTCTGACACTTGGAAGTGGGTATGGTGACTATAAGCTCATGCAGTTGCTCCAGAGCA
The DNA here is from genome assembly GCF_029633855.1 of Hoplias malabaricus. Classification (NCBI taxonomy): domain Eukaryota; kingdom Metazoa; phylum Chordata; class Actinopteri; order Characiformes; family Erythrinidae; genus Hoplias; species Hoplias malabaricus. The sequence goes on along the minus strand of NC_089805.1, from coordinate 7,935,118 downwards.
CCCTTATTTTTTCTATAAGCATTCGAAGAAGTGTAAGTTTTGAAAATTGAAAATACATCATTTGTAGAGTTGCACACAACTGAAGTTTCTGACCTGGATTTGGTCAGAAAATGGACCTGGGGTCCACAAGTGCACAAAAGCATGTTTTTTTAAAAAATTGCTCAAACACCATTTACACCATTTATGTGAAATGTTCCTACTGAGTGATATTTTTCAAAAACAAATGAGCACCGGTTGTCAGATCTGTACTTGCTGACCTCATCTCCACTGCAGCTCTGAATGTCTGACCACAAGGCCTGAGGTACGGCCTTAATAATTCACACCAACAGCAGCTCCGTCAGAATGACAGCTTATTAAAACCTAATGTGTCAGAGAACGAGAGAGAGAGAGAGAGAGAGAGAGAGAGAGAGAGAGAGAGAGAGAGAGACAGAGAGTGTGAATCACTTCAATACTTAAAAAAAACTCTAAATATAAATTACAATAAGAATATAATAAGTAACATATATCAATCATCCGTATTATTAAAGCCACCTCCTTGTTTCTATATTCTTTGCCTATTTTCACAGCTCCACTTGGATCAGACACAGCAGCGCTGCTCGAGATTTTAAAAACTGTTTCCACTTATTGTTCACTCTGTTAGACACACCTAGCTTGTAGTCTACATTGTAGATGTAAAGTCAGAGTCAGAGACTCTGGACACTGCCCACATGATGCAGCTGGTGGGATATTTTCAGCTGGTGGACTATTCTCAGTCCAGCAGTGTCTCTGAGGGGTTTGAAAACTCGTTACATCACAACACTCTCGAACACACCACCACATCAGTGTCACTGCAGCACTGAGTATGATTCACCACTCAAATAAGATCTTCTCTATGGTGGTTCTGTGGGGCCCTGAGCATTGAAGAACATGCAGAAAGGACTGCAGTCCATCACAAAGTGCAAAGTGAGAATGGACAATAAGTGTAGTGTATAATGCTGTTTTTTTTTCTGGAAATGCTTTACATTAAATATTGGAACATTGCTGTGAAGATCTGATGTTATTAAGCCACATAAGCATCATTGAGGTCAGGTACTGAAGTTGTATGATTGGATAATTAGCTCTGGATCTACCACTCCTGAGAAGTGTTGCTCTATATTTTACAGACCTTTTTTTTACCAACCTTTTTAAAAGATGATTAAACACAAATATTTGAACATTGGAAAAGGTCACAGTTTTAATATTCCAACATCTAGTACAGTATCTAGTCTATTCCAACATATGTACTTTTTGAAAACCTGAGCTAATTACTTTTAGAGTTTTCTGTTGTCTATGTTCATGGCACATCTTTGGAATTAACATATGACCATTTCATGTGGAATTGTAGAAGCGGGCGGCGTGGTGGCGCAGTCACACAGCTTCAGGGACCTGGAGGTTGTGGGTTAGATTCCTGCTCCGAGTGACTGTCTGTGAGGAGTGTGGTGTGTTCTCCCTGTGTCTGCTTGGGTTCCCTCCGGGTGACTGTCTGTGAGGAGTTTGGTGTGTTTTCCCTGTGTCTGCGTGGGTTCCCTCCATGTGACTGTCTGTGAGGAGTGTGGTGTGTTCTCCCTGTGTCTGCGTAGGTTTCCTCCGGGTGATTGTCTGTGAGGAGTGTGGTGTGTTCTCCCTGTGTCTGCGTGGGTTTCCTCCAGGTGTGTGTCTGTGAAGAGTTTGGTGTGTTCTCCCTGTGTCTGCGTGGGTTCCCTCCAGGTGACTGTCTGTGAGGAATTTGGTGTGTTCTCCCTGTGTCTGTGTGGGTTCCCTCCGGGTGACTGTCTGTGAGGAGTGTGGTGTGTTCTCCCTGTGTCTGCGTGGGTTTCCTCCGGGTGATTGTCTGTGAGGAGTGTGGTGTGTTCTCCCTGTGTCTGCGTGGGTTTCCTCCGGGTGATTGTCTGTGAAGAGTTTGGTGTGTTCTCCCTGTGTCTGCGTGGGTTTCCTCCAGGTGATTGTCTGTGAGGAGTGTGGTGTGTTCTCTCTGTGTCCGCATGGGTTTCCTCCGGGTGCGCCAGTTTCCTCCCACAGTCCAGAAACACACATTCGTAGGTGGACTGGTGACTTAAATGTGTCCATAGGTGTTAGTGTGTGAGTGATTGTGTGTGTATTGCACTGTGAAGGACTGGTGCCTCCTACAGGGTGTATCCCTGCCTTGCGCCCAGTGATTCCAGGTAGGCTCTGGACCCACTGCGACCCTGAACTGGATAAGCGCTTACAGATAATGAATGAATGAATGAATGAATTGTAGAAGACAATATATATATATAACATGAGCAGATACAGACAATGAATGAATGTTCTCACTTTTGCTTTCTCTCTTCCTCATCCTCTCTCTCTGTCCTTTTCTTTGTCATTATTCATATTGTTCTGAAAAATAGGGTAATTCATTCACTGTTATTCGTCTCACAATCTGGCTTTTGATTCAGTACTCTTTGTGATGAATCACGTCTGGTCATAGCTAGGTTAATCTTTGGCCTATTTTACATTCAAGTCAAATGCTGGGGCTAAACCTTGGAGAGATGCTGGGAATACATTTATGTGTACGCGAAATGTCCACAAGTTTGTAGACACTTTTATAAATGAATTGAGCTACTTTCACATTCAGTCATTAATGACAAAGTGCCCACACAGTCTGTACACTATCTATAGAAAATAACTGCTAATGGAATGGGGCAGGGGCGGCACGGTGGTGCAGCAGGTAGTGTCGCAGTCACACAGCTCCAGGGGCCTGGAGGTTGTGGGTTCGATTCCAGCTCCGGGTGACTGTCTGTGAGGAGTTGGTGTGTTCTCCCCGTGTCCGCGTGGGTTTCCTCCGGGTGCTCCGGTTTCCTCCCACAGTCCAAAAAAAAACACATGTTGCAGGTGGATTGGCGACTCGAAAGTGTCCGTAGGTGTGAGTGAATGTGTGTGTGTCTGTGTTGCCCTGTGAAGGACTGGCGTCCCCTCCAGGGTGTATTCCCGCCTTGCGCCCGATGATTCCAGGTAGGCTCTGGACCCCCCGCGACCCTAAAATTGGATAAGCGGTTACAGATAATGGATGGATGGATGGAATGGGGCAGAGCAACTGCACACGAGCTGCACATAATCTAATCATGTTCAATACCAAGTGACAGCTAGTGGGCTATAAAGCCTCCTGACATTGGGCTGTGGAGAATTTGAATCATATGATATCATATCTTTATTTCAGAAATAATGGTGAATGGTGTACATACATTTACTGTCAAGTTGAGGATGATCTCTTTTCTTCCTTTTCTTTTGAGCTTAGAGAAGTGAAGCTCTTAAAGCTCATGGTCTTCATTGTGTGCTTTGAGAGGGGATTGTGTGTGGAGTCCCCTGCTGGTGGGCCATAAAGTGGAGTGATTATAATTACTGCTTCCCATGATGCTGCTGGTGTCAGCTCAGATCAGAACTCTCTCCTGCTGTGAGCTCTCCATCGTCACACAGCTAATCAGCAGGAATCAGGCATGGCATCACAACTGGAGGTCTCGCAGGATTCCCCTAGGTGGAACAATGGATCGTCTTTGCAAAGGATTGTATAGGAGATACTGAAATCATTCTAACTGCGTCTTTTTTTGTTTCTAAATTGCTTTAGGTAAAGAAAGATAAGATATGCCTGTTGCTATATGGTGAAGGTTTTGTCATAATCCATTTTAATTGGGAAGACTTACTGTCAAGAAGCTTGCAGAAGCTTGTTGGCAGTATGTGGTATGATGCAGGGACAGAGTTATGGAGGCGTCTAAAGAGGACTAGGAATCCTCATTTGGAAGAAAACACTAACAGTCTTTTAATGTAAATTGCGAGATTACAATTTGTGATACTTGATGATCACCAATACTTTGTTTAACCACTAGGCAGCCCCCTGATGTCTGGTACCCAACCAAAACTATTTTTATATATTTCTATTTATCATTTTAAAGGGGATTTCTACAATTGTGGGGAAGCACTGTTCCCTCTGGTTTGTTTATATTAAGAAGCTCAGTGTTTTTTTAAGATGTAACCATATGTTTGAGTTAAAAACTACTGTTGTTTTACGTGGCTGAAGTTGTCTGTAAGTGGTTATTTAATTACCACAGTAACTCATTTCTAACTCAAGTTGTTTATTTTCTTGTTTAGCACTTTCCGTAACTCCCGAATTTGAAGACATTTCAACCTTAAGTAATTAGAAACAGCAAAAATAAGTCAATATTACCCACCTATGGAGCTGGAATAGAGGAATATCCTCTTCTAAATTTATGCTTTTTTTAAGTTTAGAGTACTCTCCATTGTCCAGATGCCTTGTCTCTACCATAAGCAGAGAGAGAGAGGAAACGCCTAGCATCCCAGCCTGAGATGCCTAGTGTTTTACCCATGTACTGACACTGGAGCTTCTTAAAAGTATTACACCAGTCTCAGGCATGCAAACAGACTGAAGAGCAACAAATGGTGAGAGAACATTCTCAATTTTATAAAAAGTGTTTTTGATTGTCTTTAAGGACTATTATTTCGATGTGCTCACTAGAGAGAAAGAAAGGTAAGGACCTGATGCAGAGACACAGAGTGTGGACTCGGATTGGTACAATGTTCAATATAATCTCCACTACTCTGCCATGTAATGGACTTTGTCCAAATCCTCTCCGGTTCTGTAGGTTTCAGAGCTCTGGCATGTGTCACTCCAGCAGCACTCTTCCATGTCTGACTTACAGACATAAACCAGCTTCCAGGGGCACAGGCACTAAAGAACCATTTAAGCTCAAATGATATCCATCCATTGCTCTCAGCTTTCATATGACATAACCAGCTACAGCTCATCCATTATACATCATTAAACACACACATATGCCTTTCATTTGTAGCTCCACTGAGTCCTCTGAGTGACTGATTAATGGATAAGATTAATAACTTTCATTTTAAGGACTCATGTCAAGAAGCTTAAGTCATAAATAATCATGCGATTCAAAACTGGTCCATTGTGTGTGTGGAGCAGAGTAGCCATACCATTTCTTGGGCATTACAGGAAAGTGTGGTAAAGAGCGTGTGTCTGTACACTCCCACCACTGGATCTCTACTGCCCTCTTTAGCTTGCAGTGCCTCTAAAGCCTCAGAGTTCCCTTACTGCTCCACTAATCTTGAACACTTTTCTTCTAAAATGAAGCCCGTTTTATAACTGATGGTGTCACTAAATAGAACTTGCCTGCACCTGGAACACCACAGACTTCATCAGAAAAGAAGCAGAGTACCTCCACCATAATAAAGTCACACGCATCCAGGTGACCACGTGTTTTATAATCAAGTGAAGCATGCTTTAAATAATTTACCATTAGACAAAGAAAACCTCTTTCATGTGGCATCCTGAAATCACATCACAGCTGTTGAAAAAGGTATGCCATGTTTCGCATTGACCATTTTCAACATACATGTGTAGTCTGTGAGAATCAAGATGCCATAATGAATTATTTATACAGGGAACAAAACACGTCTGTTTTAATTACAGTTTGCTAACATCAGTTTGACCTCAGACACACTGGACTCAGACTAATACTTCAAGAAGAAAAGTTAAACTAAACTTTTAAAGTTAAAAATAAATGAGCTTTTCCTACAAAAAAACCTATACGTGACATTTTTGTAAACACATCTTAAGCCTGAAATTACATCGTCTGATGCCCAACATTTAATCTGAATTATTAATGTGTGTGTATGCATAAATATTACATTTTTCAATATCTCCATGGACATTCAAGTAGTTCTGATTTTAAACAAACAAATAAAAAATAAAAATATGTGCTGTATTTTTCTTCATTGCAAGGGCTCAATTATTCCATTCAAAAGAATATTCGGCATGTGAATGCATTCCCAATCTGGACCTTTATGTACATTTGTATCATAGTGAAAATGATCTGAAGTACAAACCCATTCTCAGAAAAGTTGAGATGACTTTCAGAAAATTTCTAAAAATGCAACAAAAACTGATATCCGTAATTCATTTAAACTTTTAAGAATAGATTTTAATGGAAACCACTGAATGTCCTGTTTGTCCCCTTTTATCTGTTAAATAAAAGATTAAATGAATCAACATAATGCATTTTTAGAAAGTGAACCAAATGGCTCCCTATTTCATACATACAGCACTATGTAATTAACTGCTGTTGCTATACATAGCACATTACACTCCCTATTCCATAGATAGTGTGCTGGCCGGAAGCTGCATGTCTTCCAGTCATAGTTAGTGCAAGATAATGTTCAATCCTACACCTAATCTGTGTGTCTGAGGGACGGCAGCTTTAATAGGGGCTCAGGAGTGACGTGTTTTTGTGTGGGAGTGACTCCAGGGCCTCTGTGCTAATGGGACAAGACCCTGTCATGTCCCTCAACATATATCAGCCCCCTTGCTGTGCTAAGGAGAACCCCTAGAGGGTGAGGGGAGCACTGGTGTTGAAAAGAGCTGAAATACATTTGCTGCAGGTTTCACGCCTCATCACATCATCACAGGTCTTGGCTTAGCACACTGCCTCAGATAAATTCTGTTCGTGCTTGTCATTGAGAAATAGCAAGGATTTCCTGTATTCATAAATGTATTTTTTTTAATTATTAGCTTTTCGGGGATGGTTTATTATGAGCAGTGTGTGTTACATGTCCAAAGATGTGTGTGCATCTATTACAATGAGAGAATGTAACTATTTTAAGATGCACTTTTGCTGACATATTTTTAATGTACATGCATGCACACACACAGACACAGACACACACAGACCCCATACTATGCTAACCTTGCTCAGATATACAGAATCTGTATTATAGATGCTAGATTTATCTTAGCAATCAAGCTAACACTAGGATGACCAGACATCCTCTTTTACCTGGACATGTCCTCTTTTTTAGACTTAAAAAAATGTCCGGGCAGAATTTCACAAACTTTTTTTTTGTTTGTTTTTCTAGAGCTTACATAGAATTTTGAGAAGCGTTTCGTTCACAAACTAGTCCCGCCCTCCACTACTCCGATTGGTTTGCTTAAGTGAGAAGGGGGTGTGGTGAAGTCTAAAATCTTCTGATTGGCCGGTCTGCCTGTAGAGCTACCGTTATTGGTCGATAACCTTCTCTCTAAACATTTAATTGGTTAGTGGTCAGTCCTTGTTTACGTCAGGCAAAGCTCATGTACCTACCCCTATGGAACGCCGTTGGTCTCTAAACGTGTTGGATTCTCCGTGTTAACACGTAGCGTATAATTTCGTGTTAACGCTAAGGTATTTACGTGTTAACGCGTTATGAAATTTAACACGTTAAGTTTGTGTATTAAGTGAATCATGATTCTTTCCTGCCACCTACTGGTGTTTTGCGTTATTGCTGAAACAACATAAATCCTTAACTTACCAAATAACGGAAATATTTCAGTGTTTAATGTTCTGAACAATGTTTTTTTTTTATGAGATTTTGCATAACCATTATCAACCACCACAAAATTTACTGCTGAAAAAAGCATTTTTTTAATTCAGATTTTTTGGTTCAATTCCATTTTGAAGGAGATTTAACCTCTCAAGTTTTTAATGTATATATAAAAGTAGATACACATAATTAAACAAAACATGAGTAAATTAATGTAACTTTAAACATATTATACATGTTTACAGAAAGAGGAGGATCTGGAAATTTCACTATGGGTTTGTACTGACACCGTATTTTTTAGCAGTATGCTATTAAAAGAGTGCACATAATTTATCAATGTGAATGAATTACGCCTCAGTATGTGTCACACACAGTGTGAGAGAATAGTGATGCTTGTTTGATATAAAACTATGAAAAGCTTTAGAGCATGTTATGAACTAAGTTATATAATAATATGCGTGTTTATAAATTTTAAAGTATTAAACACCAGATTATTTTATTGTGAAAAATAAACTTCCAGTTGCTATGGGGATCAGCTTACTAGTATTGCTGTCTTCACACTGCTCACGTAGGGCTCAACGTAGCCATAGGTCAGCGCTTAGCTCACTATGTTATGAATAATTCAGATGAAACGTAGGGACTACGTTCACAAAGGATTTATATTTCGTGTCAGGTACAGTGTGGGGTGTAAATCCTATCATGAATATGTAATTACGCCCGGATTTGAGGCCTCCCATTGGCGAAAACCTTAAAAAGCGTGTAAACGCGTAATTTTTGGTCACGTTATTGCGACAAAGTTTTACGTGTTAACACGCACATTTTTAATAACATGTTAACGCGCATGTGTTCACACGTTTAGAGCCCAATGGCGTTCTATACTACCCCAGCCCCACAAAAAAAAAAGAGTCTGTAGCATTTTCTGTGGTGGTTTACATGTATTTACTGAACATCAAGTTAAAAGTTTATCACAAGAAAGAGAGAAATCCTGCAGCTGAGCATAAAACAGTTACATCCCCATTGTTTCCTATAAGGGTTAGAACTGATGGGATGTGGATGATTAGCATAACGTATTTCACAATGTATTTCAGTAGCAAATATCTATTTTCTGATTATGTTGCTAATGAAACTTGTTTTTGACCCATCTCAGCTTTTTTTCAGACATGGAGTGCTGTACTCCCAGTTCATGAGAAGTTTAAGTACAAACCTTCGTGAGAGTGAAGTAAGGAAGAGGATTTGAAATTTGCTAAATTATGTATATTATGAATTCTTAATCAGTGTTAGATTTCTGGATGATTCTATGCCATATTTAGCTTCCTTGGTCATTATGATGCAACAAAGCTATTTAACAAGTTTATATTCAATACTGATTACATTTTTATGGTTTAAATAATTTATTTATAATACACATTAATATTATTTCTCAGATGGATACTACCAGAGGAGATTGGAGAAACACTTAAAAATTAGGATAAATTCAACTCTTCAATCCTTGCAAATCTAGAGCTCGTAGATGTGAGGTATACAGGAATATATTTGGATCTGTAAATGTGATGAAGATGACTGCCGTTTCAAAAATGTCCTCCTTCTATTTAATGGACCTGAAATGGATTCAAATGATCTGAAGTTGTAGTTGGATTTTTTATGAATGTTTCTGATTAATCTTCAGTAAGAGAAGTTAGAAAAGCGCACAGTGTTGTGTAAATATTAGTTTGATTTGAGTCTGAAATACAGCATTAAATGCTTTAGGCGCAACCTTCCAAAGCAGGGCTTTGCTTTGTGTACCATTTCACTCTTAATTTTGTACGTGACCTGAATAAACAAGTTTGTCTCCCATTGTCACCTGTAGACGAAATGTCTCACTGGAAAACAATGAACAAGAAACAGCCTGTAACCATTTCTTCTGGGATACGATTCAAAAAGAAGACCCTCCCTCTCTCTCTCAATATGTCTAATTCTTTAGAGCTTTAAAAAGTTTATAAAGAGGGCTCGGCATCTCCATCCATACCCTTCTAGATTCTAGACTGGTGGCGGATGAGACTGTAGTTATCCACAGAATAAAATAAGGTATGTAATGTGGCGTATGAAAGTGTGTTCATTTTAGTATGAACGTTTTTATGTTTTTATATATTTCATTAATATATTTCAAGCACTTCATTTATTTTGACTCTTTGAGCAAGTTGCTGGCTTGGTGGTTTAGTCTTTGTCTACTGAAAAACGTATATTGAATTGAACTGGGAGAAATTAACAAATTGTGTCCAATTGTGTCGACACATAGTGATTTTAGCTGCTCTTGTTATAGGCATTCGACTGTGTACTCAGCCTCTACAGTAAAGCTTTTCCAGCTTATTGTATTTCCATTTTTATTGTATGTTCTGGAGGAGTATCACATGAGGCCTAAGTGTCCTAGGGGTAAAAAAGCCCTCAGCATTGGGCTGCAGAACCGTGGAATATCGTTCAATGGATTGATGACGTTCCATTCTCCCGTACGCTTTAGATGTGTCAGTATCCTTTCAAATACTTAAAGATACAGTATACTCAGCATCTGGAGTTAAGCTTTTCCAAAATAGCAGAAGCTGTTACTGCAAAAAAATGGGGAACAAGCTACCTAACGATATCCACGATTTCAGAAGAATCTTTGGACTACAAATTATGCATCAGCAAGTATTAAAATATGGATTTAATTCGGGATCAGTTCAAGGCAAACAAGTCCATCAGAATCACCTGAGAAATGTCCATGCTTTTAAACTAACAAACATCCAAGGGTTTCATTACTAATTAAAAGTCTGCTGATCCAGTATTCCATTAACATCCAGGTGTTCTGTTCAAAAAAGTAAAGCATTACATAAGAAGCCATTTTTTTCCCTCAATGCTGTTCATTGCTAAACCTTTTGAGAGTGCTCTTTGATATATGTATGTTAATGTCAACAAGGGGCTTGAAACCTTCCCTTTAAACCTTAATTCTTTATTCTTCAGCTCTGCTTCTCCACTTAAATTGTTAGTTCACTGTATAATCCGTCCGCTGACACCTCTTATTAAATCCAATGTCCGTTTTCTACATTTAACTGGACACAAATCCCAGAGCCAGATGAATAAAAAAAAAACAGCTGATTAGGAGCGTCATCTCCAGAGAACTTGTTTAGCAAACAGTGTGTGTGTGTTAGCCTGAGGCTGGAGCAGAGCGAAGAGAATGAGGTATGTGTAGGCGCCGCGAGGGACCTGCAGGGGCCCAGACGAGCCACAGCTGAAGGGCAGCTCTAGTCCCTGTTGAGCTAAACAGGAGCTTGGTTATAAAAGACTGTGTTTGAACTCAGTTACTGTCTTCTTTGCTCAGACCCAGTACTCTTAATGCAGGGTTAGAGGTGTAGCTGATGAGAAGAATGAGCGTCATTAAAGAACAAAAAAACTCCAGATTAAAGGCCTTAAATATGGCTCTTGTTAAAATTGGTCCAAGTCCATGGATTTGTGAATAAGATAAGTGTTTCAAGCATGAGTTCATAGCACTCATTCAGAGCCATGGTAAATAAGATAAGAGAAGAGCCAGTCACTCAGAAAATGAGCTGCTGAAAAACCAGAAAGCAGCATTTACGCAAAGAACAATAAGCAATCAACTGCACAAATATGAATTAAGGAACGAATTGCACAGGGCACAGTAATCTCAGTTCTCACATCAGTTTGTAAAAACCTTTCTGCACATAGATATGTGTCTGAAACTGTCACAGAAGTGTTTAGACAAATCAGAGCTATCTGAAACAACATACTCCAATAAACAATATACTGAAATAAAACTTGAAATAATAGGAATTATTATCAGGAATAATGTAGACATCATATGCTGTGAAGTATGGTGGTGGAAGCATCAATAAAGCTAACTGTTCATTTTTTATAAAACTGAGATTTTGCTTTTACTGGTCCCTTTATAAACATGAATGTTGTGTGTGTGTGTGTGTGTGTGTGTGTGTGTTTCCTCTGGCTGTTTGTTCAGGCACCGTTTCTCTGTTCCCAGTGGGACTCTGCAGTGTGTAGTAGAACACAATAACACCCTGAGGGGCATCTGCTCCAGTCTCCAGACTCTCTGCAGTGTTTGTAGTCTCTGATTTATTTTCCTGACACCGAAACATGATGTTGAGATGTTTCTCAGGTGTGAGAACACAAGACTGAGCTATTATTGGATACTAGGCTCAGCTGTTCAGGACAAAATGCCACTTATCACTAAGTGAGTGGAATCAGCGGGACTAATAGACATCCCCCATGTTTATGAGTTCCAAATTAGACATAGCACTTCAGAGAATGGAAAATGAGATTATCATTTTGGTGACGGAGCGTGGCGGCAGCGTGGAGCTGAAGGTTGCTTGGCTGTCACATAGCTCCAAGGTCATGGGTGTGATCCTTGCTTTTCTGCATTATGAGGAGTTTGATGTGTTCTCCCTGTGTCTGTATGGGTTTCCTCCGGGTGTTTAAGTTTCCTACCACAGTCCAAAATCAAATGTTGATAAGTTGATTGGCTGTGAAAATTATCCACAGATGTGAGTGTGTGATGCCCTGTGAGTAACTGGTGCCCTGTCCAGGTTGTGTTCTTGTCTTGGGGCCAATGATTCTGGTTTGGCTTTGGACATGCCACAAGTCTAATCAAGGTGAAGTAGTTACAGAGTATGAATGATTAAATCGATGAATGAATGAACCCTGAGGAAAGAAAAATCAAAAAGCAGATCCTAATACCTCCTAAAAAACAATGAGATCAGGTAGAAAAATAAAAGAAGAATTTATCGTATGTCTCCCGCTGCTCAAATGTGTCTCCTGAGGTTTAAACCTCAGTAATTTCATGTGTCTCCCCTTGAGTTTCAGTGGAGCTCTCAGTAAAGTCTCCAACTCTGCTCAGATTTGCTAGATGAACTACAGAGTGTTCTCCTTTTTCTCTATACTCTGTCTTTATTCCATCTCATGTTTATTTTCTCCAAAGAAATTTTAGGAAATTCACCAGAATGTCTTCTGAACTGTTGCAAAGCAACCTACGAGCAATAACATTTTTCTCTGAAAAATATAAATAACAATAGATATAAGTACTTTGAGACACAATTACAAATGGGAAACAAGCTTAATAAGTCACTAAATGTCTACCCACGTATTTTCAGATAAAAATAAACAATAACTCACACCTGCTTTGACCCTCAGAAACTCATTCTGCCGGAATAACTCCTCTGAAGCCATGTGGGAACAACAAAGCAACTACTCCCAAACCAACTTCACCATGGAACCTACCCTCTCCCCCTATAACATCACCCTGGAACTTCCTAACACCACTCATAAGCCTTTCAGTGTGTTTGACGGCTGTGACCACATGGTGGAGGGCATCCTCTTCGATCTGGTGGTGCAAACCTTTAACATAGTGGTGGGGTTTCCAGCCAACCTCTTGGTCATTGCCATATTGATTCGCAACAGGCATGAGCCGTCCACTTCAGACATTTTTCTGGGCTGCTTGGCCTTCATGGATGCATATTTTGGGCTCATGGTGCCCATAAGCTTCCTCAACTTCTACCACTGGAGGAGCATGCAAAGCTGGATGGCAATGAAGTTCTCGTATGGCGTGAAGGACACAAGTGGCCCTCTTTTCCTTTCTTGTATTTGCTTGGACAGATTTATAGCAGTCCTCTTCCCTATAACCTTCGGACAACTGAAGGATAGTAAGTACAGGATCGGCCTCTCTGTGTTGGTCCTGTGCCTCACCTTTGCTTACGCCTCGGCTAAAACCGTTGGAGGCCTCCCCAACTTTGAGAAGGTTTTCACAGGCGAGATCCTAGCCATATTTGCCTGGATGGTGGTCTGCAACTTGTCCATTCTTTGGGCACTGAAACGCTCAAGAGGTGCAGGCAAAGATGAGATGCATCCCATGAAGAAGAAGGCCTTCAAGATGGTGCTCTCTCTTCTGGGCATTATTGTGTGCAACTACTTGCCTCCAGTAGCTCTATTCCCCTTTCAGGATCACTACACTCCAATGGCCTTCACCTGCTACATTCAGCCGGTGGGTTTTGCTTTCCTCAACATCAGCAGCAGCATCCAGCCCCTTGTCTACCTGTCCCGCCTGGAGAAGGTGCCCTTCCTACCCCAGTTCTGTTTAAACAGGCTCTCCTGCAAGGGTAAAAAAGAGGTGTCAGCAACTTAGAGGACTAAAGGATCTGTAGAAGTGGATGTGGGTGCAGGAGAGTATGGTTGAATGGTGGCAATATTTTGCATGAGAAAATATTTTTAGTGTATTTAATGTTAATAGTTTGTTTAGTAGATCTAACAAAATGTAAATTAGAATCTCAAATGTTGTCAGTCTTAAGACTATCTAATGTATACACTCTTCCTTGTAAGTCGCTTTGAATAAAAGCATCTGCCAAATGCATAAATGTAAATGTAAAATACACCTTCCTTGTCCATTTTGTTTAAGTGTAGGGACAGGGTCCAGACCATTGCAGCCTTTGTTGCGATGAAGCGATTTGTAGAGTATGAATGCATGAATATTTTGAATGGAATTCTATAAAGAAACATGTACTTTCTGCCACGAGACAGGACTGATACAATTTGACTACTAGGACGTAAAGGCTGACCCAAAATGGAGACATATTTACCACTAGACCATGTATTGGACCCTCCTTGGGGACTCCATGTGAGTGGGATTGTGGCGCCATCTTGTGTTTCGTAAAAAAAAAGAAAAAACAAACAAACAAACAAACAAAAAAACCACCATTCCACATTATGGTCAAACCTGTTTTGTACTAGTGATCTCAGTATCTTTGCTATTACTAAAATACATATGTAATAATCATATATAACATAAATGCATATGTAATGCGGTGGTTTATGATATATATCTATCACCAAAAATGTGGAGAACATAAACATCATAACA